>NW_027475290.1:0-93331 GCF_051020985.1 Nomia melanderi | reverse complement strand
TATAGTTTTACATAGTTTTATATAGTTTTGTAGTTTTAAATAGTTTTATATAGTTTTCTTAGTTTTATATAGTTTTGTATAGTTTTATGTAGTTTTTCTAGTTTTATATAGATTTAAACATTTTTTATATAGTTTTACATAGTTTTATATAGTTCTATATAGTTTTATAGAGTTTTATAAAGTTTTATATAGTTTTGTTAGTTTTATATATTTTTATATAGTTTTGTTAGTTTTATATAGTTTTATATAGTTTTAAATGTTTTATATAGTTTTATATAGTTTTATACAGTTTTGTTAGTTTTTTATAGTTATTTATAGATTTATATAGTGTTATATAGTATTATATAGTTTTATTAGTTTTAATAGTTTTATATAGTGTTATATAGTATTATATAGTTTTATTAGTTTTAAATCGTTTAATATAGTTTTATATAGATTTATATAGTTTTATATAGTTTTATATAGTTTTATATAGTTTTTATATAGTTTTATATAGTTTTATATAGTTTTACATAGTTTAATATAGTTTTGTTAGTTTTATATAGTTTTATATAGTTTTCTTAGTTTTATATAGTTTTGTATAGTTTTATGTAGTTTTTCTAGTTTTATATAGTTTTATATAGTTTTATATACTTTTATATAGTTTTCTTAGTTATATATAGTTTTATATATTTATATATAGTTTTATATAGTTTTGATAGTTTTATATTGTTTTATATAGTTTCATATAGTTTTATAGAGTTTTATATAGTTTTGTATAGTTTTCTTAGTTTTATATAGTTTTATATAGTCTTACGTAGTTTTATATAGTTTTATATAGTTTTACATAGTTTTATATAGTTCTATATAGTTTTATAGAGTTTCATATAGTTTTATATAGTTTTATATAGTTTTATATAGTTTTATAGAGTTTTATATAGTTTTATATAGTTTTATTAGTTTTATATAGTTTTATATAGTTTTATATAGTTTTACATAGTTTTATATAGTTTTATATAGTTTCCTTAGTTTTATATAGTTTTGTATAGTTTTATGTAGTTTTTCTAGTTTTATATAGTTTTATATAGTTTTATATAGTTTTATATAGTTTTATATAGTTTTATATAGTTTTATATAGTTTTGTTAGTTTTAAATAGTTTTATATAGTTTTCTTAGTTTTATATAGTTTTATATATTTATATATAGTTTAATATAGTTTTGATAGTTTTATATTGTTTTATATAGTTCTACATAGTTTTATGTAGTTCTATATAGTTTTATAGAGTTTCATATAGTTTTATATAGTTTTATATAGTTTTATTTGTTTTATATAGTTTTATATAGTTTTGTTAGTTTTATATAGTTTTATATAGTTTTATATAGTTTTATAGAGTTTTATATAGTTTTATATAGTTTTATTAGTTTTATATAGTTCTATAAAATTTTTCTTAGTTTTATAGAGTTTTATATAGTTTTGTATAGTTTCCTTAATTTTATATAGTTTTATACAGTTTGATGTAGTTTTATATTGTTTTATATAGTTATATATAGTTTTATATAGTTTTAATAGTTTTATATTCTTTTATATAGTTTTATATAGTTTTATATAGTTTTATTTAGTTTTGTATAGTTTTCTTAGTTTTATATACTTTTATATAGATTTATATAGTTTTATATAGTTTTATATAGTTTTATATAGTATTATATAGTTTTATATAGTTTTATATAGTTTTATATAGTATTATATTGTTTTATATAGTTTTATATAGTGTTATATAGTTTTATGTAATTTTATTAGTTTTAAATCGTTTTATATAGTTTTATATAGATTTATATAGTTTTATATAGTTTAATATAGTTTTATATAGTTTTATTAGTTTTATATAGTTTTATATAGTTTTATATAGTTTTACATAGTTTTATATAGTTTTATATAGTTTCCTTAGTTTTATATAGTTTTGTATAGTTTTATGTAGTTTTTCTAGTTTTATATAGTTTTATATAGTTTTATATAGTTTTATATAGTTTTATATAGTTTTATATAGTTTTATATAGTTTTGTTAGTTTTAAATAGTTTTATATAGTTTTCTTAGTTTTATATAGTTTTATATATTTATATATAGTTTAATATAGTTTTGATAGTTTTATATTGTTTTATATAGTTCTACATAGTTTTATGTAGTTCTATATAGTTTTATAGAGTTTCATATAGTTTTATATAGTTTTATATAGTTTTATTTGTTTTATATAGTTTTATATAGTTTTGTTAGTTTTATATAGTTTTATATAGTTTTATATAGTTTTATAGAGTTTTATATAGTTTTATATAGTTTTATTAGTTTTATATAGTTCTATAAATTTTTCTTAGTTTTATAGAGTTTTATATAGTTTTGTATAGTTTCCTTAATTTTATATAGTTTTATACAGTTTGATGTAGTTTTATATTGTTTTATATAGTTATATATAGTTTTATATAGTTTTAATAGTTTTATATTCTTTTATATAGTTTTATATAGTTTTATATAGTTTTATTTAGTTTTGTATAGTTTTCTTAGTTTTATATACTTTTATATAGATTTATATAGTTTTATATAGTTTTATATAGTTTTATATAGTTTTATATAGTTTTATATAGTTTTATATAGTTTTATATAGTATTATATTGTTTTATATAGTTTTATATAGTGTTATATAGTTTTATGTAATTTTATTAGTTTTAAATCGTTTTATATAGTTTTATATAGATTTATATAGTTTTATATAGTTTAATATAGTTTTATATAGTTTTATATAGTTTTATATAGTTTTATATAGTTTTATATAGTTTTATATAGTTTTATATAGTTTTACATAGTTTTATATAGTTTTGTTAGTTTTAAATAGTTTTATATAGTTTTCTTAGTTTTATATAGTTTTGTATAGTTTTATGTAGTTTTTCTAGTTTTATATAGATTTAAACATTTTTATATAGTTTTACATAGTTTTATATAGTTCTATATAGTTTTATAGAGTTTTATAAAGTTTTATATAGTTTTGTTAGTTTTATATATTTTTATATAGTTTTGTTAGTTTTATATAGTTTTATATAGTTTTAAATGTTTTATATAGTTTTATATAGTTTTATACAGTTTTGTTAGTTTTTTATAGTTATTTATAGATTTATATAGTGTTATATAGTATTATATAGTTTTATTAGTTTTAAATAGTTTTATATAGTGTTATATAGTATTATATAGTTTTATTAGTTTTAAATCGTTTAATATAGTTTTATATAGATTTATATAGTTTTATATAGTTTTATATAGTTTTATATAGTTTTATATAGTTTTATATAGTTTTATATAGTTTTACATAGTTTTATATAGTTTTGTTAGTTTTATATAGTTTTATATAGTTTTCTTAGTTTTATATAGTTTTGTATAGTTTTATGTAGTTTTTCTAGTTTTATATAGTTTTATATAGTTTTATATACTTTTATATAGTTTTCTTAGTTATATATAGTTTTATATATTTATATATAGTTTTATATAGTTTTGATAGTTTTATATTGTTTTATATAGTTTCATATAGTTTTATAGAGTTTTATATAGTTTTGTATAGTTTTCTTAGTTTTATATAGTTTTATATAGTCTTACGTAGTTTTATATAGTTTTATATAGTTTTACATAGTTTTATATAGTTCTATATAGTTTTATAGAGTTTCATATAGTTTTATATAGTTTTATATAGTTTTATATAGTTTTATAGAGTTTTATATAGTTTTATATAGTTTTATTAGTTTTATATAGTTTTATATAGTTTTATATAGTTTTATATAGGTTTATATAGATTTATGTAGTTTTATATAGTTTTATAGAGCTTTATACAGTTTTATATAGTTTTATATAGTTTCATAGAGTTTTGTGAACTTTTATATAGTTTTATATAGTTTTGTAAGTTTTATATATTTTTATATAGTTTTATATAGTTTTATATAGTTTTATATAGTTTTATATAGTTTTATTAGTTTTATTTATTTTTACATAGTTTTATATACTTTTATATAGTTTTCTTAGTTTTATATAGTTTTCTTAGTTTTATATAGTTTTATATAGTTTTATAGAGTTTTATATAGTTTCATATAGTTTTGTATAGTTTAATATCGTTTTACAATCTTTTGTATTGTTTATTAGTTTCATTTAGTTTTATATAGTTCTAAAAGAGTTTCATATAGTTTTATATAGTTTAATATAGTTTTACATAGTTTTATATAGTTTTATATAGTTTTATATAGTTTCATATAGTTTTATGTAGTTTTATATAGTTTCATATAGTTTTATATAGTTTCATAGCGTTTTACAATCTTTTGTATTGTTTTATTACTTTCATATAGTTTTATATAGTTTTATATAGTTTTATATAGTATTATATGGTTTTATATAGTTTTATATAGTTTTATATAGTTTTATATAGTTTTATATAGTTTTATATAGTTTTATATAGTTTTATATAGTTTTATATAGTTTTATAAATTTTTAGGTATTCTTATATTGTTCTATATAGTTTTATATAGTTTTATATACTTTTATACAGTTTATATAGTTTTATATAGTTTTATATAGTTTTATACAGTTTTATATAGTTATATATAGTTTTATTTAGATTCATATAGTTTTATATGCTTTGATTAGTTTTATACAGTTTTATATAATTTTATATAGTTTTATACAGTTTTAAATAGTTTTATATAGTTCTATATAGTTTCATATAGTTTTATATAGTTTTATGTAGTTTTATATAGTTTTATATAGATTCATATAGTTTTATATAGTTTTATTCGTTTTACATAGTTTTATGTAGTTTCATATAGTATTATATAGTTTTATACAGTTTTATTGGTTTTATGTAGTTTGGTATAGTTCTCGATAATTTCATATTGTTTTATTAGTTTTATATAGTTTTATATAGTTTTGTATAGATTTAAATAGTTTTATATAGTTTTATACAGTTTTGTATAGTTTTATATAGTTTTATATAGTTTCATATATACTTTTATATGGTTTTATATTGTTTTATATAGTTTTATATAGTTTTAGATAGTTTTATGTAGTTTTATATAGTTTCATATAGTTTTATATAGTTTCATATAGTTTTATATAGTTCTAAATAGTTTCATATAGTTTCATATAGTCTTATATAGTTTTATATAGTTTTATATAGTTTTACATACTTTTATATAGTTTTATATAGTTTTATGTAGTTTTATATAGTTTCATATAGTTTTATATAGTTTCATATCGTTTTACAATCTTTTGTATTGTTTTATTAGTTTCATATAGTTTTATATAGTTCTATATAGTTTCATATAGTTTTATTAGTTTTATATAGTTTTATATAGTTTTATATAGTTAAATATAGTTTTGTATAGTTTTATATAGTTTTATTTAGTCTTATATAGTTTTACATAGTTTCATATAGTTTTATATAATTTTATTTAGTTTTATATAGTTTTATGTAGTTTTATATAGTTTTGTATAGTTTTCTACAGTTTTATATAGTTTTGTATAGTTTTATATAGTCTTATGTAGTTTTATATTGCTTTATATAGTTCTATATAGTTTTATATAGTTTTATATAGTTTTATAGTTTTATATAGTTTTATATAGTTTTATATAGTTTTATATAGTTTTATATAGTTTTATATATTCTTATATAGTTTGATATAGTTTTACACAGTTTTATTTAGTCCTATTAGTTTTGTATATTTGTATTACTTTTGTATAGATTTATATAATTTTATATAGTAAGAAAGTCCTGGCGCATAAGTGAGTTATGCAGGCAAGATCTCGGAGCATCAGCGGCAGAGAAAATCTGAGTTACACGGTACCGCACACTCAGGTTTTGTCAAAAATCGAGCATGTATGTGCTGATATCTCGGGAGTTATAGGAAATAGTAAGATAAATCAAGCTGCATTTTCTGTTGGAGGACCTGGCGCATGAATGTGTGCAGCAGGATCGACCTCGGACCACCAGGGGCCGAGAAAACCACCGTCTCAAGGGGCCGAACACTCAGGGTCATGTAAAAATCCAGCATATATCTGGTGATATCTCGGGTGCTATTACAGATAGCGCGATAAAACAAAGTGCATGGTCTGCAGGAAGCCCTGTCGCATGAATCTGTGTAGCGGGATCGACCTCGGACCACCAGGGGCCGAGAAAGCCTCCGACACATGGGACCGGACTTTCAAGGTCAGGGAAAGATCCAATATATATCTGGTGATATCTCGGGTGCTATTAGAGATAGCGCGATAAATAAGAGTGCATTGTCTGTAGGAGGCCCTTGCGCATGAATCTGTGCAGCGGGAACGACCTCGGACCACCAGGGGCCGAGAAAATTACAGATCTTCGGTATCCGTCACCCAAGGTCATGTACAAATCTAGCATATATCTGGTGATATCTCGGGTGCTATTAGAGATAGCGCAATAAATCAAAGTGCATTGTCTGCAGTAGGCCCTGGCGCATGCATCTGTGCAGCAGGAAAGACCTCGGACCACCAGGGGCCGAGAAAACCTCCGACACATTGGACCGGACTTTCAAGGTCAGGGAAAGATCCAATATATATCTGGTGATATCTCGGGTGCTATTAGAGATAGCGCGATAAATCAAAATGCACTGTCTGCGGGAGGCCCTGGCGCATGAATCTGTGCACCGGGATCGACCTCGGACCACCAGGGTCCGTGAAAACAACCGACACATGGGGCCGGACACTCAGGGTCAGGAAAAAATCCAGCATATATCTGGAGATATCTCGGGTGGTATTACAGATAGCGCGATAAATCAAAGGGCATTGTCTGTAGGAGGCTCTTGCGCATGCATCTGTACAGCAGGAGCGACTTCGGACCACCAGGGGCCGAGAAAATTAAAGATTTTCGATATCCGTCACCTAAGATCAGGGAAAAATCCAGCATATATCTGGTCATATCTCGGGTGCTATTAGAGATAGCGCAATAAATCAAAGTGCATTGTCTGTAGGAGGCCCTGGCGCATGAATCTGGGCAGCAGGAACGACTTCGGACCACCAGGGGCCGAGAAAACCACCGACTCATGGGGCCGGACTGTCAGGGTCAGTGTAATATCCAATATATATCTGGTGATATCTCGGGTGCTATTAGAGATAGCGCGATAAATAAAAGTGCATTGTCTGTAGGAGGCCCTTGCGCATGAATCTGTGCAGCGGGAACTACCTCGGACCACCAGGGGCCGAGAAAATTACAGATTTTCGGTATCCGTCACCCAAGGTCATAAAAAAATCCAGGGTGTATCTGATGATATCTCGGGTGCTATTAGAGATAGCGCAATAAATCAAAGTGCAATGTCTGCGGGAGGCCCTGGCGCATGATTCTGTGCAGCGGGATCGACCTCGGACCACCGGGGTCCGTGAAAACAACCGACACATGGGGCCGGACACAGAGGGTCAGGGAAAAATCCAGCATATATCTGGTCATATCTCGGGTGCTATTAGAGATAGCGCAATAAATCAAAGTGCATTGTCTGTAGGAGGCCCGGGCGCATGAATCTGGGCAGCAGGATCCACTTCGGACCACCAGGGGCCGAGGAAACCACCGACTCATGGGGCCGGATACTAAAGGTCATGTAAATATCCAGGATGTATCTGATGATATCTCGGGTGCTATTAGAGATAGTGCGATAAATCAAAGTGCACTGTCTGCGGGAGGCCCTGGCGCATGAATCTGTGCAGCGGGATCGACCTCGGACCACCAGGGGCCGAGAAAACCTCCGACACATGGGACCGGACTTTCAAGGTCAGGGAAAGATCCAATGTATATCTGGTGATATCTCGGGTGCTATTAGAGATAGCGCAATAAATCAAATTGCCTTGTCTGCAGGAGGCCCTGGCGCATGAATCTGTCTAGCGGGATCGACCTCGGACCACCAGGGGCCGAGAAAACCTCCGACACATGGGACCGGACTTTCAAGGTCAGGGAAAGATCCAATATATATCTGGTGATATCTCGGGTGCTATTAGAGATAGCGCAATAAACCAAAGTGCATTGTCTGCAGGAGGCCCTGGAGCATAAATCTGTGCAGCGGGAACGACCTCGGACCACCAGGGGCCGAGAAAACCACCGACACATGAAGCCGGACACTCAGGGTCAGGGAAAAATCCAGCATATATCTGGTGATATCTCGGGTGCTATTAGAGATAGCGCGGTAAATCAAAGTGCATTGTTTGCAGGAAGCCCTGGCGCATGAATCTGTGCAGCGGGAACGATCTCGGACCACCAGGGGCCGAGAAAATTACAGATTTTCGGTATCCGTCACCCAACGTCATGTAAAAATCCAATATATATCTGGTGATATCTCGGGTGTTATTAGGGATAGCGAAATTACCAAAGTGAATTGCCTGCAGGAGGCCCTGGCGCATGAATCTGTGCAGCAGGAAAGACCTCGGACCACCAGGGGCCGAGAAAACCACCGACACATGGGGCCGGACACCCAAGGTCATGTAAAAATCCAGGATGTATCTGATGATATCTCGGGTGGTATTAGTGACAGCGCAATAAATCAGAGTGCATTGACTGCAGGAGCCCTGGCGCATGAATCTGTGCAGTGGGATCGACCTCGGACTACCAGGGGCCGAGAAAATTACAGATTTTCGGTATCCGTCGCCTAAGGCCATGTAAAAATCCAGCATATATCTGGTGATATCTCGGGTGGTATTAGAGATAGCGCGATAAATCAAAGTGCGTTGTCCGTAGGAGGCCCTTGCGCATGAATCTGAGCAGCAGGAAAGACCTCGGACCACCAGGGGCCGAGAAAATCACCGTCTCATGTGGCCGGACTGTCAGGGTCAGGGAAAAATCCAATATATATCTGGTGATATCTCGGGTGCTATTAGAGATAGCGCAATAAATCAAAGTGAATTATCTGCAGGGGGCCCTGGCGCATGAATCTGTGCAGCGGGAACGACCTCGGACCACCAGGGGCCGAGTTCATCACCGTCTCATGGAGCCGGTCTGTCAGGGTCAGGGGAAAATCCAATATATATCTGGTGATATCTCGGGTGCTATCAGAGATAGCGCAATAAATCAAAGTGAATTATCTGCAGGGGGCCCTGGCGCATGAATCTGTGCAGCGGGAACGACCTCGGACCACCAGGGGCCGAGAAAACTAGCGTCTCATGGGGCTGGACACTCAGGCTCAGGGAAAAATCCAATATATATCTGGTGATATCTCGGGTGCTATTACAGATAGCGCAATAAATCAAAGTGCAAGGTCTGTAGGAGGCCCTGGCACATGAATCTGTGCAGCGGGAACGACCTCGGACCACCAGGGGCCGTGAAAACTGCCGTCTCATGGGGCCGGACACTCAGGGTCAGGGAAAAATCCAATATATATCTGGTGATATCTCGGGTGCTATTAGAGATAGCGCAATAAACTAAAGTGCATTGTCTGCAGGAGGCCCTGGCGCATGAATCTGTGCAGCGGGAACGACCTCGGACCACCAGGGGCCGAGAAAACCACCGTCAAATGGGGTCGGACACTCAGGGTCAGGGGAAAATCCAATATATATCTGTTGATATCTCGGCTGCAATTACAGATAGCGCAATAAATCAAAGTGCATTGTCTGTAGGAGGCCCTGGCGCATGAATCTGTGCAGCGGGATCGACCTCGGACCACCAGGGACCGAGAAAATCACCGTCTCATGGAGCCGGACTGTCAGGGTCAGGGAAAAATCTAATATATATCTGGTGATATCTCGGGTGCTCTTACAGATAGCGCACTAAACCAAAGTGAATTATCTGCAGGGGGCCCTGGCACATGAATCTGTGCAACGGGAACGACCGCGGACCACCAGGGGCCGAAAAACCACCGTCTCATGGGGCCGGACACTCAGGGTCAGGGAAAAATCCAATATATATCTGGTGATATCTCGGGTGCAATTACAGATAGCGCAATAAATCAAAGTGCATTGTCTGTAGGAGGCGCCGCCGCATGAATCTGTGCAGCGGGAACGACCTCGGACCACCAGGGGCCGAGAAAACTACCGTGTCATGGGGCCGGACACTCAGGGTCAGGGAAAAATCCAATATATATCTGGTGATATCTCGGGTGCTATTAGAGATAGCGCAATAAACCAAAGTGAATTATCTGTAGGAGGCCCTGGCGCATGAATATGTGCAGCGGGAACGACCTCGGACCACCAGGGGCCGAGAAAATCACCGTCTCATGGGACCGGACTGTCAGGGTCAGGGAAAAATCCAATATATATCGGGTGATATCTCGGGTGCTATTAGAGATAGCGTAATAAATCAAAGTGCATTGTCTGCAGGAGGCCCTAGCCCATGAATCTGTGCAGCGGGACCGACCTCGGACCACCAGGGGCCGAGAAAACTTCCGTCTCATGGGGCCGGACACTCAGGGTCAGGGAAAAATCCAATATATATCTGGTGATATCTCGGGTGCTATTAGAGATAGCGCAATAAAAGAAAGTGCATTGTCTGTAGGAGGCCCTGGCGCATGAATCTGTGCAGCAGGAGCTACCTCGGACCACCAAAGGCCGAGAAAATTACAGATTTTCGGTATCCGTCACCCAAGGTCATGTAAAAATCCAGCATATATCTGGTGATATCTCGGGTGCTATTAGAGATAGCGCAATAAATCAAAGTGCATTGTCTGTAGGAGGCACTGGCGCATGTATCTGTCCTGCGGGAACGACTTCGGACCACCAGGGGCCGACAAAACCACCGTCTCATGGGGTCGGACACTCAGGGTCAGGGAAAAATCCAATATATATCTGGTGATATCTCGGGTGCCATAATAGATAGCGCAATAAATCAAAGTGCATTGTCTGTAGAAGGCCCTGGCGCATGAATGTGTGCAGCGGGATCGACCTCGGACCACCAGGGGCCGAGAAAACCACCGTCTCATGGGGCCGGACACACAGGGTCAGGGGAAAAACCAATATATATATGGTGATATGTTGGGTGCTATTACAGATAGCGCAATAAATCAAAGTGAATTATCTGCAGGGGGCCCTGGCGCATGAATCTGTGCAGCGGGATCGATCTCGGACCACGAGGGACCGAGAAAACCATCGACACATGCGGCCGGACTGTCAGGGTCAAGGAAAAATCCAATATATATCTGGTGATATCTCGGGTGCTATTAGAGAGAGCGCAATAAACAAAAATGAATTATCTGCAGGAGGCCCTGGCGCATGAATCTGTTCAGCGGGATCGACCTCGGACCACGAGGGACCGAGAAAACCACCGACACATGGGGCGGACACTCAGGGTCAGCGAAAAATCCAATATATATCTGGTGATATCTCGGGTGCTATTACAGATAGCGCAATAAATCAAATTTCATTGTCTGCAGGAGGCCCTAGCGCACGAATCGGTGCAGCGGGAGCGACCTCGGACCACCAGGGGCCGAGAAAATCTCCGTCTCATGCGGCCGGACTGTCAGGGGCAGGAAAAAATCCAATATATATCTGGTGATATCTCGGGTGCTCTTAGAGATAGCGCAATAAATCAAAGTGCATTGTCTGTAGGAGGCACTGGCGAATGAATCTGTGTAGCAGGAACTACCTCGGACCACCAGGGGCCGAGGAAATTACAGATATGCGGAATCCGTCACCAAAGGGCATGTTAAAATCCAGCATATATCTGGTGATATCACGGGTGCTATTACAGACAGCGCAATAAATCAAAGTGCATTGTCTGTAGGAGGCCCTGGCGCTTGAATCAGTGCAGCGGGATCGACCTCGGACCACCAGGGGCCGAGAAAACCACCGAAACATGGGGTCGGACAATCAGGGTCAGGGAAAAATCCAATATAAATCTGGTGATATCTCGGGTGCTATTAGAGAGAGCGCAATAAACAAAAATGAATTATCTGCAGGAGGCCCTGGCGCATGAATCTGTTCAGCGGGATCGACCTCGGACCACTAGGGGCCGAGAAAACCACCGTCTCATGGGGCCGGACACTCAAGGTCGGTTGAAAAATTCAATATATATCTGGTGATATCTCGGGTGCTCTTACAGATAGCGCACTAAACCAAAGTGAATTATCTGCAGCGGGCCCTGGCGCATGAATCTATGCAGCGGGAACGACCCCGGACAACCAGGGGCCGAGAAAATCACCGTCTCGTGGGGCCGGACACTCAGGGTCATGGAAAAATCCAATATATATCTGGTGATATCTCGGGTGCTATTAGATATAGCGCAATAATCCAAAGTGAATTGTCTGCAGGAGTCCCTGGCGCATGAATCTGCGCAGCGGCAACGACCTCGGACCACCAGGGGCCGAGAAAATCACCGTCTCATGGGGCCGGACTGTCAGGGTCCGGGAAAAATCCAATATATATCTGGTGATATCTCGGGTGCTATTAGAGATAGCGCAATAAATCAAAGTGCATTGTCTGTAGGAGGTACTGGCGAATGAATCTGGGCAGCGGGAACGACCTCGGACCGCCAGGGGCCGAGAAAATCAAAGTCTCATGGGACCGGACACTCAGGGTCAGGGGAAAATCCAATGTATATCTGGTGTCATCTCGGGTGCTATTAGAGATAGCGCAATAAATCAAAGTGCATTGTCTGTAGGAAGCCCTGGCGCATGATTCTGTGCAGCGGGCACGACCTCGGACCACCAGGGGCCGAGAAAATCACCGTCTCACGGGGCCGGACTGTCAGGGTCAGGAAAAAATCCAATATATATCTGGTGGTATCTCGGTTGCTATTACAGGTAGCGCAATAAATCAAAGTGCATTGTCTGTAGGAGGCCCTGGCGCATGAATCCGTGTAGCGGGAACGACCTCGGACCACCAGGGGCCGAGAAAACCACCGTCTCATGGGGCCGGACTGTCAGGGTCGGCGAAAAATCCAATATATATCTGGTGATATCTCGGGTGCTATTAGAGATAGAGCAATAAACCAAGTGCCTTATCTGCAGGAGGCGCTGGCGCATGAATCTGTGCAGCGGGAACGACCTCGGACCACCAGGGGCCGAGAAAACCACAGTCTCATGGGGCCGGACTCACATGGTCATGGGAAAATCCAATATATATGTGGTGATATCTCGGGTGCTATTACAGACAGCGCAATAAACCAAAGTGCATTGTCTGCAGGAGGCCCTGGCGCATTAATCTGTGCAGCGGGAACGACCTCGGACCACCAGGGGCCGAGAAAATTACAGATATTCGGAATCCGTCGCCAAGGTCATGTAAAAATCCAGCATACATCTGGTGATATCTCGGGTGCTATTAGAGATAGCGCAATAAACCAAAGTGCATTGTCTGTAGGTGGCCCTGGCGCATGAATGTGAGCAGCGGGGACGACCTCGGACCACCAGGGGCCGAGAAAACTACCGTGTCATGGGGCCGGACACTCAGGGTCAGGGAAAAATCCAATATATATCTGGTGATATCTCGGGTGCTATTAGAGATAGCGCAATAAACCAAAGTGAATTATCTGTAGGAGGCCCTGGCGCATGAATATGTGCAGCGGGAACGACCTCGGACCACCAGGGGCCGAGAAAACCACCGTCTCATGGGGTCGGACGCTCAGGGTCAGGGAAAAATCCAATATATATCTGGTTATATCTCGGGTGCTCTTACAGATAGAGCACTAAACCAAAGTGAATCATCTGCAGGGGGCCCTGGCGCATGAATCTGTGCAGCGGGAACGACCTCGGACCACCAGGGGCCGAGAAAACTACAGTCTCATGGGGCCGGACACTCAGGGTCAGGGAAAAATCCAATATATATATGGTGAGATCTCGGGTGCTATTAGAGATAGCGCAATAAATCAAAGTGAATTATCTGCAGGCTGCCCTGGCGCATGAATCTGTGCAGCGGGATCGACTTCGGACCACGAGGGACCGAGTGAACCATCGACACATGGGGCCAGACTGTCAGGGTCAAGGAAAAATCCATTACATCTCTGGTGATAACTCGGGTGCTATTAGAGATAGCGCTATAAACCAAAGTGAATTATCTGCAGGAGGCCCTGGAGCATGAATCTGTGCAGCGGGAACGACCTCGGACCACCAGGGGGCGAGAAAACCACCGTCTCAGGGGGTCGGACACTCAGGGTCAGGGAAAAATCCAATATATATCTGGTGATATCTCGGTTGCTATTAGAGATAGCGAAATAAATCAAAGTGCATTGTCTGCAGGAGGCCCTGGCGCATGAATCTGGGCAGCGGGAACGACCTCGGACCACCAGTGGCCGAGAAAACCACCGTCAAATGGGGCCAGACTGTCAGGGTCAGGGGAAAATCCAATCTATCTCTGGTGATATCTCGGGTGCTATTAGAGATAGCGCAATAAACCAAAGTGAATTATCTGCGGGAGGCCCTGGCGCATGAATCAGTTCAGCGGGAACGACCTCGGAGCACCAGGGGCCGAGAAAACCACCGTCTCATGGGGCCGGACACTCGAGGTCAGGGAAAAATCCAATATATATCTGGTGATATCTCGGGTGCTCTTAGATATAGCGGACTAAAGCAAAGTGAATTATCTGCAGGGGGCCCTGGCGCATGAATCGGTGCGGCGGGAACGACCTCGGAGCACCAGGGGCCGAGAAAACCACCGTCTCATGGGGCCGGACACTCAGGGTCAGGGAAAAATCCAACATATATCGGGTCATATCTCGGGTGCTATTAGAGATAGGGCGATAAATCAAAGTGCACTGTCTGCAAGAGGCCCTCGCGCATGAATCTGTGCAGCAGCAACGCCCTCCGACCACCAGGGGCCGAGAAAATCACCGGCACATGGGGCAGGACTGTCAGGGTCATGGAAAAATCCAATATATATTTGGTGATATCTCGGTTGCTATTAGAGATAGCGCGATCAATGAAAGTGCATTGTCTGCAGGAGGCACTGGCGAATGAATCTGGGCAGCAGGAACGACCTCGGACCACCAGGCGCCGAGAAAATTACAGATATTCGGAATCCGTCAACCAAGGTCATGTAAAAATCCAGAATATATCTGGTGATATCTCGGGTGCTATTACAGACAGCGCAATAAATCAAACTGCACTGTCTGTAGAAGGCACTGGCGAATGAATCTCTGCAGCAGGAACTACCTCGGACCACCAGGGGCCGAGAAAATCATCGTCTCATAGGGCCGGACTGTCAGGGTCAGGGAAAAATCTAAGATATATCTGGTGATATCCAGGTGCTATTACAGATAGAGCAATAAACCAAGTGAATTATCTGCAGGAGGCCATGGCGCATGAATGTGTGCAGCGGGAACGACCTCGGACCACCAGGGGCCGAGAAAACCACCGTCTCATGGGGCCGGACACTCAGGGTCAGGGAAAAATCCAATATATATCTTGTGATATCTCGTGTGCTATTACAGATAGCGCGATAAATCAAAGTGCATGGTCTGTAGCAGGCCCTGGCGCATGAATCTGGGCAGCAGGAACGACCTCGGACCGCCAGGGGCCGAGAAAATTACAGATGTTCTGTATCCGTCACCCATGGTCATGAAAAAATCCAGCATATATCTGGTGACATCTCGGGTGCTATTACAGATAGCGCGATAAATCAATGAGCATTGTCTGTAGAATTCGCTGGCGCATGAATCTGTGCAGCGGGAACGACCTCGGACTACCAGGGGCCGAAGAAACCACCGTCTCATGGGGCCGGACACTCAGGTTCAGGGAAAAATCCAATATATATCTGGTGATATCTCGGGTGCTATTACAGATAGCGCAATAAATCAAAGTGCCTTATCTGCAGGAGGCGCTGGCGCATGAATCTGTGCAGCGGGAACGACCTCGGACCACCAGGGGCCGAGAAAACCACAGTCTCATGGGGCCGGACTCACATGGTCATTGGAAAATCCAATATATATGTGGTGATATCTCGGGTGCTATTACAGATAGCGCAATAAACCAAAGTGCATTGTCTGCAGGAGGCCCTGGCGCATTAATCTGTGCAGCGGGAACGACCTCGGACCACCAGGGGCCGAGAAAATTACAGATATTCGGAATCCGTCGCCAAGGTCATGTAAAAATCCAGCATACATCTGGTGATATCTCGGGTGCTATTAGAGATAGCGCAATAAACCAAAGTGCATTGTCTGTAGGTGGCCCTGGCGCATGAATGTGAGCAGCGGGGACGACCTCGGACCACCAGGGGCCGAGAAAACTACCGTGTCATGGGGCCGGACACTCAGGGTCAGGGAAAAATCCAATATATATCTGGTGATATCTCGGGTGCTATTAGAGATAGCGCAATAAACCAAAGTGAATTATCTGTAGGAGGCCCTGGCGCATGAATATTTGCAGCGGGAACGACCTCGGACCACCAGGGGCCGAGAAAACCACCGTCTCATGGGGTCGGACGCTCAGGGTCAGGGAAAAATCCAATATATATCTGGTTATATCTCGGGTGCTCTTACAGATAGAGCACTAAACCAAAGTGAATCATCTGCAGGGGGCCCTGGCGCATGAATCTGTGCAGCGGGAACGACCTCGGACCACCAGGGGCGAGAAAACTACAGTCTCATGGGGCCGGACACTCAGGGTCAGGGAAAAATCCAATATATATATGGTGAGATCTCGGGTGCTATTAGAGATAGCGCAATAAATCAAAGTGAATTATCTGCAGGCTGCCCTGGCGCATGAATCTGTGCAGCGGGATCGACTTCGGACCACGAGGGACCGAGTGAACCATCGACACATGGGGCCAGACTGTCAGGGTCAAGGAAAAATCCATTACATCTCTGGTGATAACTCGGGTGCTATTAGAGATAGCACTATAAACCAAAGTGAATTATCTGCAGGAGGCCCTGGAGCATGAATCAGTTCAGCGGGAACGACCTCGGAGCACCAGGGGCCGAGAAAACCACCGTCTCATGGGGCCGGACACTCGAGGTCAGGGAAAAATCCAATATATATCTGGTGATATCTCGGGTGCTCTTAGATATAGCGGACTAAAGCAAAGTGAATTATCTGCAGGGGGCCCTGGCGCATGAATCGGTGCGGCGGGAACGACCTCGGAGCACCAGGGGCCGAGAAAACCACCGTCTCATGGGGCCGGACACTCAGGGTCAGGGAAAAATCCAACATATATCGAGTCATATCTCGGGTGCTATTAGAGATAGGGCGATAAATCAAAGTGCACTGTCTGCAAGAGGCCCTCGCGCATGAATCTGTGCAGCAGCAACGCCCTCCGACCACCAGGGGCCGAGAAAATCACCGGCACATGGGGCAGGACTGTCAGGGTCATGGAAAAATCCAATATATATTTGGTGATATCTCGGTTGCTATTAGAGATAGCGCGATCAATGAAAGTGCATTGTCTGCAGGAGGCACTGGCGAATGAATCTGGGCAGCAGGAACGACCTCGGACCACCAGGCGCCGAGAAAATTACAGATATTCGGAATCAGTCAACCAAGGTCATGTAAAAATCCAGAATATATCTGGTGATATCTCGGGTGCTATTACAGACAGCGCAATAAATCAAACTGCACTGTCTGTAGAAGGCACTGGCGAATGAATCTCTGCAGCAGGAACTACCTCGGACCACCAGGGGCCGAGAAAATCACCGTCTCATAGGGCCGGACTGTCAGGGTCAGGGAAAAATCTAAGATATATCTGGTGATATCCAGGTGCTATTACAGATAGCGCACTAAACCATAGTGAATTATCTGCAGGGGGCCCTGGCGCATGAATCTGTGCAGCGGGAACGACCTCGGACCACCAGGGGCCGAGAAAACCACCGACACATGGGGCCGGGCACTCAGGGTCAGGGAAAAATCCAATATATATCTGGGGATATCTCGGGTGCTCTTACAGATAGCGCACTAAACCAAAGTGAATTATCTGCAGGGGGCCCTGGCACATGAATCTGTGCAGCGGGGACGACCGCGGACCACCAGGGGCCGAAAAACCACCGTCTCATGGGGCCGGACCCTCAGGGTCAGGGAAAAATCCAATATATATCTGGTGATATCTCGGGTGCTATTAGAGAGAGCGCAATAAACAAAAATGAATTATCTGCAGGAGGCCCTGGCGCATGAATCTCTGCAGCGGGAACGACCTCGGACCACCAGGGGCCGAGAAAACCACCGTCTCATGGGGCCGGACACTCAGGGTCAGCGGAAAATCCAATATATATCTGGTGATATCTCGGGTGCTATTACAAATAGCGCAATAAATCAAAGTGCATTGTCTGTAGGAGGCCCTGGCGCATGAATCTGTGCAGAGGGATCAACCTCGGACCACCAGGGGCTGAGAAAACCACCGACACATGGGGCCGGGCACTCAGGGTCAGGGGAAAATCCAATATATATATGGTGATATCTCCGGTGCTATTACAGATAACGCAATAAATCAAAGTGCATTGTCTGTAGGAGGCCCTGGCGCATGAATCTGTGCAGCAGGATCGACCTCGCACCACGAGGGGTCGAGGAAACCACCGTCTCATGGGTCCGGGCACTCAGGGTCAGGGGAAAATCCAATATATATCTGGTGATATCTCGGGTGCTATTACAGATAGCGCAATAAATCAATGTGCGTTGTCTGTAGGAGGCCCTGCCGCATGAATCTGTGCAGCGGGATCGACCTCGGACAACCAGGGGCCGAGAAAATCACCGTCTCATGTGGCCGGACTGTCAGGGTCAGGGAAAAATCTAATATATATCTGGTGATATCTCGGGTGTTCTTACAGATAGCGCACTAAACCAAAGTGAATTATCTGCAGGGGGCCCTGGCACATGAATCTGTGCAACGGGAACGACCGCGGACCACCAGGGGCCGAAAAACCACCGTCTCATGGGGCCGGACACTCAGGGTCAGGGAAAAATCCAATATATATCTGGTGATATCTCGGGTGCAATTACAGATAGCGCAATAAATCAAAGTGCATTGTCTGTAGGAGGCGCCGCCGCATGAATCTGTGCAGCGGGAACGACCTCGGACCACCAGGGGCCGAGAATACCACCGTCTCATGGGGCCGGACACTCGGGTCAGGGGAAAATGCAATATATATATGGTGATATATCCGGTGCTATTACAGATAACGCAATAAATCAAAGTCCATTGTCTGCAGGAGGCCCTAGCGCATGAATCTGTGCAGCGGGATGGACCTCGGACCACCAGGGGTCGAGAAAACCACCGAAACATGGGGCCGGGCACTCAGGGTCAGGGAAAAATACAATATATATCTGGTGATATCTCGGGTGCTATTAGAGATAGCGCAATAAACCAAAGTGAATTATCTGCAGGCGGCACTGGCGCATGAATCTGCGCAGCGGGAACGACCTCGGACCACCAGGGGCCGAGAAAACCACCGACACATTGGGCCGGTCTGTCAGGTTCAGGGAAAAATCCAATATATATCTGGTGATATCTCGGGTGCTATTACAGATAGCGCAATAAACCAAAGTGAATTGTCTGCAGGCTGCCCTGGCGCATGAATCTGTGCAGCGGGATCGACCTCGGACCACGAGGTACCGAGAGAATCATCGACACATGGGGCCGGACTGTCAGGGTCAAGGAAAAATCCGTTACATCTCTGGTGATAACTCGGGTGCTATTAGAGATAGCGCAATAAATCAAAGTGTATTGTCTGTAGGAGGCCCTGGCGCATGAATCTGTGCAGCGGGATCGACCTCGGACCACCAGGGACCGAGAAAATCACCGTCTCATGGAGCCGGACTGTCAGGGTCAGGGAAAAATCTAAGATATATCTGGTGATATCCAGGTGCTATTACAGATAGAGCAATAAACCAAGTGAATTATCTGCAGGAGGCCATGGCGCATGAATGTGTGCAGCGGGAACGACCTCGGACCACCAGGGGCCGAGAAAACCACCGTCTCATGGGGCCGGACACTCAGGTTCAGGGAAAAATCCAATATATATCTGGTGATATCTCGGGTGCTATTACAGATAGCGCAATAAATCAAAGTGCCTTATCTGCAGGAGGCGCTGGCGCATGAATCTGTGCAGCGGGAACGACCTCGGACCACCAGGGGCCGAGAAAACCACAGTCTCATGGGGCCGGACTCACATGGTCATGGGAAAATCCAATATATATGTGGTGATATCTCGGGTGCTATTACAGATAGCGCAATAAACCAAAGTGCATTGTCTGCAGGAGGCCCTGGCGCATTAATCTGTGCAGCGGGAACGACCTCGGACCACCAGGGGCCGAGAAAATTACAGATATTCGGAATCCGTCGCCAAGGTCATGTAAAAATCCAGCATACATCTGGTGATATCTCGGGTGCTATTAGAGATAGCGCAATAAACCAAAGTGCATTGTCTGTAGGTGGCCCTGGCGCATGAATGTGAGCAGCGGGGACGACCTCGGACCACCAGGGGCCGAGAAAACTACCGTGTCATGGGGCCGGACACTCAGGGTCAGGGAAAAATCCAATATATATCTGGTTATATCTCGGGTGCTCTTACAGATAGAGCACTAAACCAAAGTGAATCATCTGCAGGGGGCCCTGGCGCATGAATCTGTGCAGCGGGAACGACCTCGGACCACCAGGGGCGAGAAAACTACAGTCTCATGGGGCCGGACACTCAGGGTCAGGGAAAAATCCAATATATATATGGTGAGATCTCGGGTGCTATTAGAGATAGCGCAATAAATCAAAGTGAATTATCTGCAGGCTGCCCTGGCGCATGAATCTGTGCAGCGGGATCGACTTCGGACCACGAGGGACCGAGTGAACCATCGACACATGGGGCCAGACTGTCAGGGTCAAGGAAAAATCCATTACATCTCTGGTGATAACTCGGGTGCTATTAGAGATAGCACTATAAACCAAAGTGAATTATCTGCAGGAGGCCCTGGAGCATGAATCTGTGCAGCGGGAACGACCTCGGACCACCAGGGGGCGAGAAAACCACCGTCTCAGGGGGTCGGACACTCAGGGTCAGGGAAAAATCCAATATATATCTGGTGATATCTCGGTTGCTATTAGAGATAGCGAAATAAATCAAAGTGCATTGTCTGCAGGAGGTCCTGGCGCATGAATCTGGGCAGCGGGAACGACCTCGGACCACCAGGGGCCGAGAAAACCACCGTCAAATGGGGCCAGACTGTCAGGGTCAGGGGAAAATCCAATCTATCTCTGGTGATATCTCGGGTGCTATTAGAGATAGCGCAATAAACCAAAGTGAATTATCTGCGGGAGGCCCTGGCGCATGAATCAGTTCAGCGGGAACGACCTCGGAGCACCAGGGGCCGAGAAAACCACCGTCTCATGGGGCCGGACACTCGAGGTCAGGGAAAAATCCAATATATATCTGGTGATATCTCGGGTGCTCTTAGATATAGCGGACTAAAGCAAAGTGAATTATCTGCAGGGGGCCCTGGCGCATGAATCGGTGCGGCGGGAACGACCTCGGAGCACCAGGGGCCGAGAAAACCACCGTCTCATGGGGCCGGACACTCAGGGTCAGGGAAAAATCCAACATATATCGAGTCATATCTCGGGTGCTATTAGAGATAGGGCGATAAATCAAAGTGCACTGTCTGCAAGAGGCCCTCGCGCATGAATCTGTGCAGCAGCAACGCCCTCCGACCACCAGGGGCCGAGAAAATCACCGGCACATGGGGCAGGACTGTCAGGGTCAGGGAAAAATCCAATATATATCTGGTGATATCTCGGGTGCTATTAGAGATAGCGCAATAAATCAAAGTGAATTATCTGCAGGGGGCCCTGGCTCATGAATCTGTGCAGCGGGAACGACCTCGGACGACCAGGGGCCGAGTTAATCACCGTCTCATGGAGCCGGTCTGTCAGGGTCAGGGGAAAATCCAATATATATCTGGTGATATCTCGGGTGCTATCAGAGATAGCGCAATAAATCAAAGTGAATTATCTGCAGGGGGCCCTGGCGCATGAATCTGTGCAGCGGGAACGACCTCGGACCACCAGGGGCCGAGAAAACTAGCGTCTCATGGGGCTGGACACTCAGGCTCAGGGAAAAATCCAATATATATCTGGTGATATCTCGGGTGCTATTACAGATAGCGCAGTAAATCAAAGTGCAAGGTCTGTAGGAGGCCCTGGCACATGAATCTGTGCAGCGGGAACGACCTCGGACAACAAGGGGCCGTGAAAACTGCCGTCTCATGGGGCCGGACACTCAGGGTCAGGGAAAAATCCAATATATATCTGGTGATATCTCGGGTGCTATTAGAGATAGCGCAATAAACTAAAGTGCATTGTCTGCAGGAGGCCCTGGCGCATGAATCTGTGCAGCGGGAACGACCTCGGACCACCAGGGGCCGAGAAAACCACCGTCAAATGGGGTCGGACACTCAGGGTCAGGGGAAAATCCAATATATATCTGTTGATATCTCGGCTGCAATTACAGATAGCGCAATAAATCAAAGTGCATTGTCTGTAGGAGGCCCTGGCGCATGAATCTGTGCAGCGGGATCGACCTCGGACCACCAGGGACCGAGAAAATCACCGTCTCATGGAGCCGGACTGTCAGGGTCAGGGAAAAATCCAATATATATCTGGTGATATCTCGGGTGCTATTAGAGATAGCGCAATAAATCAAAGTGAATTATCTGCAGGGGGCCCTGGCGCATGAATTTGTGCAGCGGGATCGACCTCGGACCACCAGGGGCCGAGAAAACCACCGTCTCATGGGTTCCGACACTCAGGGTTAGGGAAGAATCCAATATAAATCTGGTGATATCTCGGGTGCTGTTACAGATAGCCTAATAAATCAAAGTGCATTCTCTGCAGGAGGCCCTGGAGCATGAATCTGTGCAGCGGGAACGACCTCGGACCACCAGGGGGCGAGAAAACCACCGTCTCAGGGGGTCGGACACACAGGGTCAGGGAAAAATCCAATATATATCTGGTGATATCTCGGTTGCTATTAGAGATAGCGAAATAAATCAAAGTGCATTGTCTGCAGGAGGCCCTGGCGCATGAATCTGGGCAGCGGGAACGACCTCGGACCACCAGGGGCCGAGAAAACCACCGTCAAATGGGGCCAGACTGTCAGGGTCAGGGGAAAATCCAATATATATCTGGTGATATCTCGGGTTCTATTAGAGATAGCGCAATATATCAATGTGAATTATCTGCAGGGGGCCCTGGCGCATGAATCTGTTCAGCGGGATCGACCTCGGACCACGAGGGATCGAGAAAATCACCGTCTCATGGGGTCGGACTGTCAGGATCAGGGAAAAATCCAATATATATCTGGTGATATCTCGGGTGCTATTACAGATAGCGCAATAAATCAAAGTGAATTATCTGCAGGAGGCCCTGGCGCCTGAATCTGTGCAGCGGGAACGACCTCGGACAACCAGGGGCCGAGAAAATAACAGATTTTCGGTGTCCGACACCCAAAGTCATGTAAAAATCCAGCATATATATGGTGCTTCCTCGGGTGCTGTTACAGATAGCGCAATAAACCAAAGTGCATTGTCTGTAGGAGGCCCTGGCGCATGAATCTGTGCAGCGGGAACGACCTCGGATCAACAGGGAGCGAGAAAACCACCGTCTCATGGGGCCGGACTGTCAGGGTCAGGGAAAAATCCATTATATATCTGGTGATATCTCGGGTGCTGTTAAAGATAGCGCGATAAATCAAAGTGCATTGTCTGTAGGAGGCCCTGGCGCATTAATCCAGGCAGCGGGAACGACCTCGGACCTCCAGGGACACGGAAAATTACAGATTTGCGGTGTCCGTCAGCCAAAGTCATGTAAAAATCCAGCATATATATGGTGCTTTCCCGGGTGCTATTACAGATAGCGCGATAAATCAAACTGCACTGTCTGTAGAAGGCACTGGCGAATGAATCTCTGCAGCAGGAACTACCTCGGACCACCAGGGGCCGAGAAAATCACCGTCTCATAGGGCCGGACTGTCAGGGTCAGGGAAAAATCAAAGATATATCTGGTGATATCCAGGTGCTATTACAGATAGCGCACTAAACCATAGTGAATTATCTGCAGGGGGCCCTGGCGCATGAATCTGTGCAGCGGGAACGACCTCGGACCACCAGGGGCCGAGAAAACCACCGACACATGGGGCCGGGCACTCAGGGTCAGGGAAAAATCCAATATATATCTGGTGATATCTCGGGTGCTCTTAGATATAGCGGACTAAAGCAAAGTGAATTATCTGCAGGGGGCCCTGGCGCATGAATCGGTGCGGCGGGAACGACCTCGGAGCACCAGGGGCCGAGAAAACCACCGTCTCATGGGGCCGGACACTCAGGGTCAGGGAAAAATCCAACATATAATGGGTCATATCTCGGGTGCTATTAGAGATAGGGCGATAAATCAAAGTGCACTGTCTGCAAGGGGCCCTCGCGCATGAATCTGTGCAGCAGCAACGCCCTCCGACCACCAGGGGCCGAGAAAATCACCGGTACATGGGGCAGGACTGTCAGGGTCATGGAAAAATCCAATATATATTTGGTGATATCTCGGTTGCTATTAGAGATAGCGCGATCAATGAAAGTGCATTGTCTGCAGGAGGCACTGGCGAATGAATCTGGGCAGCAGGAACGACCTCGGACCACCAGGCGCCGAGAAAATTACAGATATTCGGAATCCGTCAACCAAGGTCATGTAAAAATCCAGAATATATCTGGTGATATCTCGGGTGCTATTACAGACAGCGCAATAAATCAAACTGCAGTGTCTGTAGAAGGCACTGGCGAATGAATCTCTGCAGCAGGAACTACCTCGGACCACCAGGGGCCGAGAAAATCACCGTCTCATAGGGCCGGACTGTCAGGGTCAGGGAAAAATCTAAGATATATCTGGTGATATCCAGGTGCTATTACAGATAGCGCACTAAACCATAGTGAATTATCTGCAGGGGGCCCTGGCGCATGAATCTGTGCAGCGGGAACGACCTCGGACCACCAGGGGCCGAGAAAACCACCGACACATGGGGCCGGGCACTCAGGGTCAGGGAAAAATCCAATATATATCTGGGAATATCTCGGGTGCTCTTACAGATAGCGCACTAAGCCAAAGTGAATTATCTGCAGGGGGCCCTGGCACATGAATCTGTGCAGCGGGGACGACCGCGGACCACCAGGGGCCGAAAAACCACCGTCTCATGGGGCCGGACCCTCAGGGTCAGGGAAAAATCCAATATATATCTGGCGATATCTCGGGTGCTATTAGAGAGAGCGCAATAAACAAAAATGAATTATCTGCAGGAGGCCCTGGCGCATGAATCTGTGCAGCGGGAACGACCTCGGACCACCAGGGGCCGTGAAAACTGCCGTCTCATGGGGCCGGACACTCAGGGTCAGCGGAAAATCCAATATATATCTGGTGATATCTCGGGTGCTATTACAAATAGCGCAATAAATCAAAGTGCATTGTCTGTAGGAGGCCCTGGCGCATGAATCTGTGCAGAGGGATCAACCTCGGACCACCAGGGGCTGAGAAAACCACCGACACATGGGGCCGGGCACTCAGGGTCAGGGGAAAATCCAATATATATATGGTGATATCTCCGGTGCTATTACAGATAACGCAATAAATCAAAGTGCATTGTCTGTAGGAGGCCCTGGCGCATGAATCTTTGCAGCAGGATCGACCTCGCACTACGAGGGGTCGAGGAAACCACCGTCTCATGGGTCCGGGCACTCAGGGTCAGGGGAAAATCCAATATATATCTGGTGATATCTCGGGTGCTATTACAGATAGCGCAATAAATCAATGTGCGTTGTCTGTAGGAGGCCCTGCCGCATGAATCTGTGCAGCGGGATCGACCTCGGACAACCAGGGGCCGAGAAAATCACCGTCTCATGTGGCCGGACTGTCAGGGTCAGGGAAAAATCCAATATATATCTGGTGATATCTCGGGTGCTATTAGAGATAGCGCAATAAATCAAAGTGAATTATCTGCAGGGGGCCCTGGCGCATGAATCTGTGCAGCGGGAACGACCTCGGACCACCAGGGGCCGAGTTCATCACCGTCTCATGGAGCCGGTCTGTCAGGGTCAGGGGAAAATCCAATATATATCTGGTGATATCTCGGGTGCTATCAGAGATAGCGCAATAAATCAAAGTGAATTATCTGCAGGGGGCCCTGGCGCATGAATCTGTGCAGCGGGAACGACCTCGGACCACCAGGGGCCGAGAAAACTAGCGTCTCATGGGGCTGGACACTCAGGCTCAGGGAAAAATCCAATATATATCTGGTGATATCTCGGGTGCTATTACAGATAGCGCAATAAATCAAAGTGCAAGGTCTGTAGGAGGCCCTGGCACATGAATCTGTGCAGCGGGAACGACCTCGGACCACCAGGGGCCGTGAAAACTGCCGTCTCATGGGGCCGGACACTCAGGGTCAGGGAAAAATCCAATATATATCTAGTGATATCTCGGGTGCTATTAGAGATAGCGCAATAAACTAAAGTGCATTGTCTGCAGGAGGCCCTGGCGCATGAATCTGTGCAGCGGGAACGACCTCGGACCACCAGGGGCCGAGAAAACCACCGTCAAATGGGGTCGGACACTCAGGGTCAGGGGAAAATCCAATATATATCTGTTGATATCTCGGCTGCAATTACAGATAGCGCAATAAATCAAAGTGCATTGTCTGTAGGAGGCCCTGGCGCATGAATCTGTGCAGCGGGATCGACCTCGGACCACCAGGGACCGAGAAAATCACCGTCTCATGGAGCCGGACTGTCAGGGTCAGGGAAAAATCTAATATATATCTGGTGATATCTCGGGTGCTCTTACAGATAGCGCACTAAACCAAAGTGAATTATCTGCAGGGGGCCCTGGCACATGAATCTGTGCAACGGGAACGACCGCGGACCACCAGGGGCCGAAAAACCACCGTCTCATGGGGCCGGACACTCAGGGTCAGGGAAAAATCCAATATATATCTGGTGATATCTCGGGTGCAATTACAGATAGCGCAATAAATCAAAGTGCATTGTCTGTAGGAGGCGCCGCCGCATGAATCTGTGCAGCGGGAACGACCTCGGACCACCAGGGGCCGAGAATACCACCGTCTCATGGGGCCGGACACTCGGGTCAGGGGAAAATGCAATATATATATGGTGATATATCCGGTGCTATTACAGATAACGCAATAAATCAAAGTCCATTGTCTGCAGGAGGCCCTAGCGCATGAATCTGTGCAGCGGGATGGACCTCGGACCACCAGGGGTCGAGAAAACCACCGAAACATGGGGCCGGGCACTCAGGGTCAGGGAAAAATACAATATATATCTGGTGATATCTCGGGTGCTATTAGAGATAGCGCAATAAACCAAAGTGAATTATCTGCAGGCGGCACTGGCGCATGAATCTGCGCAGCGGGAACGACCTCGGACCACCAGGGGCCGAGAAAACCACCGACACATTGGGCCGGTCTGTCAGGTTCAGGGAAAAATCCAATATATATCTGGTGATATCTCGGGTGCTATTACAGATAGCGCAATAAACCAAAGTGAATTGTATGCAGGCTGCCCTGGCGCATGAATCTGTGCAGCGGGATCGACCTCGGACCACGAGGTACCGAGAGAATCATCGACACATGGGGCCGGACTGTCAGGGTCAAGGAAAAATCCGTTACATCTCTGGTGATAACTCGGGTGCTATTAGAGATAGCGCAATAAATCAAAGTGAATTATCTGCAGGAGGCCCTGGCGCCTGAATCTGTGCAGCGGGAACGACCTCGGACAACCAGGGGCCGAGAAAATAACAGATTTTCGGTGTCCGACACCCAAAGTCATGTAAAAATCCAGCATATATATGGTGCTTCCTCGGGTGCTGTTACAGATAGCGCAATAAACCAAAGTGCATTGTCTGTAGGAGGCCCTGGCGCATGAATCTGTGCAGCGGGAACGACCTCGGATCAACAGGGAGCGAGAAAACCACCGTCTCATGGGGCCGGACTGTCAGGGTCAGGGAAAAATCCATTATATATCTGGTGATATCTCGGGTGCTGTTAAAGATAGCGCGATAAATCAAAGTGCATTGTCTGTAGGAGGCCCTGGCGCATTAATCCAGGCAGCGGGAACGACCTCGGACCTCCAGGGACACGGAAAATTACAGATTTGCGGTGTCCGTCAGCCAAAGTCATGTAAAAATCCAGCATATATATGGTGCTTTCCCGGGTGCTATTACAGATAGCGCGATAAATCAAACTGCACTGTCTGTAGAAGGCACTGGCGAATGAATCTCTGCAGCAGGAACTACCTCGGACCACCAGGGGCCGAGAAAATCACCGTCTCATAGGGCCGGACTGTCAGGGTCAGGGAAAAATCTAAGATATATCTGGTGATATCCAGGTGCTATTACAGATAGCGCACTAAACCATAGTGAATTATCTGCAGGGGGCCCTGGCGCATGAATCTGTGCAGCGGGAACGACCTCGGACCACCAGGGGCCGAGAAAACCACCGACACATGGGGCCGGGCACTCAGGGTCAGGGAAAAATCCAATATATATCTGGTGATATCTCGGGTGCTCTTAGATATAGCGGACTAAAGCAAAGTGAATTATCTGCAGGGGGCCCTGGCGCATGAATCGGTGCGGCGGGAACGACCTCGGAGCACCAGGGGCCGAGAAAACCACCGTCTCATGGGGCCGGACACTCAGGGTCAGGGAAAAATCCAACATATAATGGGTCATATCTCGGGTGCTATTAGAGATAGGGCGATAAATCAAAGTGCACTGTCTGCAAGGGGCCCTCGCGCATGAATCTGTGCAGCAGCAACGCCCTCCGACCACCAGGGGCCGAGAAAATCACCGGTACATGGGGCAGGACTGTCAGGGTCATGGAAAAATCCAATATATATTTGGTGATATCTCGGTTGCTATTAGAGATAGCGCGATCAATGAAAGTGCATTGTCTGCAGGAGGCACTGGCGAATGAATCTGGGCAGCAGGAACGACCTCGGACCACCAGGCGCCGAGAAAATTACAGATATTCGGAATCCGTCAACCAAGGTCATGTAAAAATCCAGAATATATCTGGTGATATCTCGGGTGCTATTACAGACAGCGCAATAAATCAAACTGCAGTGTCTGTAGAAGGCACTGGCGAATGAATCTCTGCAGCAGGAACTACCTCGGACCACCAGGGGCCGAGAAAATCACCGTCTCATAGGGCCGGACTGTCAGGGTCAGGGAAAAATCTAAGATATATCTGGTGATATCCAGGTGCTATTACAGATAGCGCACTAAACCATAGTGAATTATCTGCAGGGGGCCCTGGCGCATGAATCTGTGCAGCGGGAACGACCTCGGACCACCAGGGGCCGAGAAAACCACCGACACATGGGGCCGGGCACTCAGGGTCAGGGAAAAATCCAATATATATCTGGGAATATCTCGGGTGCTCTTACAGATAGCGCACTAAACCAAAGTGAATTATCTGCAGGGGGCCCTGGCACATGAATCTGTGCAGCGGGGACGACCGCGGACCACCAGGGGCCGAAAAACCACCGTCTCATGGGGCCGGACCCTCAGGGTCAGGGAAAAATCCAATATATATCTGGCGATATCTCGGGTGCTATTAGAGAGAGCGCAATAAACAAAAATGAATTATCTGCAGGAGGCCCTGGCGCATGAATCTCTGCAGCGGGAACGACCTCGGACCACCAGGGGCCGAGAAAACCACCGTCTCATGGGGCCGGACACTCAGGGTCAGCGGAAAATCCAATATATATCTGGTGATATCTCGGGTGCTATTACAAATAGCGCAATAAATCAAAGTGCATTGTCTGTAGGAGGCCCTGGCGCATGAATCTGTGCAGAGGGATCAACCTCGGACCACCAGGGGCTGAGAAAACCACCGACACATGGGGCCGGGCACTCAGGGTCAGGGGAAAATCCAATATATATATGGTGATATCTCCGGTGCTATTACAGATAACGCAATAAATCAAAGTGCATTGTCTGTAGGAGGCCCTGGCGCATGAATCTTTGCAGCAGGATCGACCTCGCACCACGAGGGGTCGAGGAAACCACCGTCTCATGGGTCCGGGCACTCAGGGTCAGGGGAAAATCCAATATATATCTGGTGATATCTCGGGTGCTATTACAGATAGCGCAATAAATCAATGTGCGTTGTCTGTAGGAGGCCCTGCCGCATGAATCTGTGCAGCGGGATCGACCTCGGACAACCAGGGGCCGAGAAAATCACCGTCTCATGTGGCCGGACTGTCAGGGTCAGGGAAAAATCCAATATATATCTGGTGATATCTCGGGTGCTATTAGAGATAGCGCAATAAATCAAAGTGAATTATCTGCAGGGGGCCCTGGCGCATGAATCTGTGCAGCGGGAACGACCTCGGACCACCAGGGGCCGAGTTCATCACCGTCTCATGGAGCCGGTCTGTCAGGGTCAGGGGAAAATCCAATATATATCTGGTGATATCTCGGGTGCTATCAGAGATAGCGCAATAAATCAAAGTGAATTATCTGCAGGGGGCCCTGGCGCATGAATCTGTGCAGCGGGAACGACCTCGGACCACCAGGGGCCGAGAAAACTAGCGTCTCATGGGGCTGGACACTCAGGCTCAGGGAAAAATCCAATATATATCTGGTGATATCTCGGGTGCTATTACAGATAGCGCAATAAATCAAAGTGCAAGGTCTGTAGGAGGCCCTGGCACATGAATCTGTGCAGCGGGAACGACCTCGGACCACCAGGGGCCGTGAAAACTGCCGTCTCATGGGGCCGGACACTCAGGGTCAGGGAAAAATCCAATATATATCTGGTGATATCTCGGGTGCTATTAGAGATAGCGCAATAAACTAAAGTGCATTGTCTGCAGGAGGCCCTGGCGCATGAATCTGTGCAGCGGGAACGACCTCGGACCACCAGGGGCCGAGAAAACCACCGTCAAATGGGGTCGGACACTCAGGGTCAGGGGAAAATCCAATATATATCTGTTGATATCTCGGCTGCAATTACAGATAGCGCAATAAATCAAAGTGCATTGTCTGTAGGAGGCCCTGGCGCATGAATCTGTGCAGCGGGATCGACCTCGGACCACCAGGGACCGAGAAAATCACCGTCTCATGGAGCCGGACTGTCAGGGTCAGGGAAAAATCTAATATATATCTGGTGATATCTCGGGTGCTCTTACAGATAGCGCACTAAACCAAAGTGAATTATCTGCAGGGGGCCCTGGCACATGAATCTGTGCAACGGGAACGACCGCGGACCACCAGGGGCCGAAAAACCACCGTCTCATGGGGCCGGACACTCAGGGTCAGGGAAAAATCCAATATATATCTGGTGATATCTCGGGTGCAATTACAGATAGCGCAATAAATCAAAGTGCATTGTCTGTAGGAGGCGCCGCCGCATGAATCTGTGCAGCGGGAACGACCTCGGACCACCAGGGGCCGAGAATACCACCGTCTCATGGGGCCGGACACTCGGGTCAGGGGAAAATGCAATATATATATGGTGATATATCCGGTGCTATTACAGATAACGCAATAAATCAAAGTCCATTGTCTGCAGGAGGCCCTAGCGCATGAATCTGTGCAGCGGGATGGACCTCGGACCACCAGGGGTCGAGAAAACCACCGAAACATGGGGCCGGGCACTCAGGGTCAGGGAAAAATACAATATATATCTGGTGATATCTCGGGTGCTATTAGAGATAGCGCAATAAACCAAAGTGAATTATCTGCAGGCGGCACTGGCGCATGAATCTGCGCAGCGGGAACGACCTCGGACCACCAGGGGCCGAGAAAACCACCGACACATTGGGCCGGTCTGTCAGGTTCAGGGAAAAATCCAATATATATCTGGTGATATCTCGGGTGCTATTACAGATAGCGCAATAAACCAAAGTGAATTGTATGCAGGCTGCCCTGGCGCATGAATCTGTGCAGCGGGATCGACCTCGGACCACGAGGTACCGAGAGAATCATCGACACATGGGGCCGGACTGTCAGGGTCAAGGAAAAATCCGTTACATCTCTGGTGATAACTCGGGTGCTATTAGAGATAGCGCAATAAATCAAAGTGTATTGTCTGTAGGAGGCCCTGGCGCATGAATCTGTGCAGCGGGATCGACCTCGGACCACCAGGGACCGAGAAAATCACCGTCTCATGGAGCCGGACTGTCAGGGTCACGGAAAAATCCAATATATATCTGGTGATATCTCGGGTGCTATTAGAGATAGCGCAATAAATCAAAGTGAATTATCTGCAGGGGGCCCTGGCTCATGAATCTGTGCAGCGGGAACGACCTCGGACGACCAGGGGCCGAGTTAATCACCGTCTCATGGAGCCGGTCTGTCAGGGTCAGGGGAAAATCCAATATATATCTGGTGATATCTCGGGTGCTATTAGAGATAGCGAAATAAATCAAAGTGCATTGTCTGCAGGAGGCCCTGGCGCATGAATCTGGGCAGCGGGAACGACCTCGGACCACCAGGGGCCGAGAAAACCACCGTCAAATGGGGCCAGACTGTCAGGGTCAGGGAAAAATCCAATATATATCTGGTGATATCTCGGGTGCTATTACAGATAGCGCAATAAACCAAAGTGAATTATCTGCAGGAGGCCCTGGCGCCTGAATCTGTGCAGCGGGAACGACCTCGGACAACCAGGGGCCGAGAAAATAACAGATTTTCGGTGTCCGACACCCAAAGTCATGTAAAAATCCAGCATATATATGGTGCTTCCTCGGGTGCTGTTACAGATAGCGCAATAAACCAAAGTGCATTGTCTGTAGGAGGCCCTGGCGCATGAATCTGTGCAGCGGGAACGACCTCGGATCAACAGGGAGCGAGAAAACCACCGTCTCATGGGGCCGGACTGTCAGGGTCAGGGAAAAATCCATTATATATCTGGTGATATCTCGGGTGCTGTTAAAGATAGCGCGATAAATCAAAGTGCATTGTCTGTAGGAGGCCCTGGCGCATTAATCCAGGCAGCGGGAACGACCTCGGACCTCCAGGGACACGGAAAATTACAGATTTGCGGTGTCCGTCAGCCAAAGTCATGTAAAAATCCAGCATATATATGGTGCTTTCCCGGGTGCTATTACAGATAGCGCGATAAATCAAACTGCACTGTCTGTAGAAGGCACTGGCGAATGAATCTCTGCAGCAGGAACTACCTCGGACCACCAGGGGCCGAGAAAATCACCGTCTCATAGGGCCGGACTGTCAGGGTCAGGGAAAAATCTAAGATATATCTGGTGATATCCAGGTGCTATTACAGATAGCGCACTAAACCATAGTGAATTATCTGCAGGGGGCCCTGGCGCATGAATCTGTGCAGCGGGAACGACCTCGGACCACCAGGGGCCGAGAAAACCACCGACACATGGGGCCGGGCACTCAGGGTCAGGGAAAAATCCAATATATATCTGGTGATATCTCGGGTGCTCTTAGATATAGCGGACTAAAGCAAAGTGAATTATCTGCAGGGGGCCCTGGCGCATGAATCGGTGCGGCGGGAACGACCTCGGAGCACCAGGGGCCGAGAAAACCACCGTCTCATGGGGCCGGACACTCAGGGTCAGGGAAAAATCCAACATATAATGGGTCATATCTCGGGTGCTATTAGAGATAGGGCGATAAATCAAAGTGCACTGTCTGCAAGGGGCCCTCGCGCATGAATCTGTGCAGCAGCAACGCCCTCCGACCACCAGGGGCCGAGAAAATCACCGGTACATGGGGCAGGACTGTCAGGGTCATGGAAAAATCCAATATATATTTGGTGATATCTCGGTTGCTATTAGAGATAGCGCGATCAATGAAAGTGCATTGTCTGCAGGAGGCACTGGCGAATGAATCTGGGCAGCAGGAACGACCTCGGACCACCAGGCGCCGAGAAAATTACAGATATTCGGAATCCGTCAACCAAGGTCATGTAAAAATCCAGAATATATCTGGTGATATCTCGGGTGCTATTACAGACAGCGCAATAAATCAAACTGCAGTGTCTGTAGAAGGCACTGGCGAATGAATCTCTGCAGCAGGAACTACCTCGGACCACCAGGGGCCGAGAAAATCACCGTCTCATAGGGCCGGACTGTCAGGGTCAGGGAAAAATCTAAGATATATCTGGTGATATCCAGGTGCTATTACAGATAGCGCACTAAACCATAGTGAATTATCTGCAGGGGGCCCTGGCGCATGAATCTGTGCAGCGGGAACGACCTCGGACCACCAGGGGCCGAGAAAACCACCGACACATGGGGCCGGGCACTCAGGGTCAGGGAAAAATCCAATATATATCTGGGAATATCTCGGGTGCTCTTACAGATAGCGCACTAAACCAAAGTGAATTATCTGCAGGGGGCCCTGGCACATGAATCTGTGCAGCGGGGACGACCGCGGACCACCAGGGGCCGAAAAACCACCGTCTCATGGGGCCGGACCCTCAGGGTCAGGGAAAAATCCAATATATATCTGGCGATATCTCGGGTGCTATTAGAGAGAGCGCAATAAACAAAAATGAATTATCTGCAGGAGGCCCTGGCGCATGAATCTCTGCAGCGGGAACGACCTCGGACCACCAGGGGCCGAGAAAACCACCGTCTCATGGGGCCGGACACTCAGGGTCAGCGGAAAATCCAATATATATCTGGTGATATCTCGGGTGCTATTACAAATAGCGCAATAAATCAAAGTGCATTGTCTGTAGGAGGCCCTGGCGCATGAATCTGTGCAGAGGGATCAACCTCGGACCACCAGGGGCTGAGAAAACCACCGACACATGGGGCCGGGCACTCAGGGTCAGGGGAAAATCCAATATATATATGGTGATATCTCCGGTGCTATTACAGATAACGCAATAAATCAAAGTGCATTGTCTGTAGGAGGCCCTGGCGCATGAATCTTTGCAGCAGGATCGACCACGCACCACGAGGGGTCGAGGAAACCACCGTCTCATGGGTCCGGGCACTCAGGGTCAGGGGAAAATCCAATATATATCTGGTGATATCTCGGGTGCTATTACAGATAGCGCAATAAATCAATGTGCGTTGTCTGTAGGAGGCCCTGCCGCATGAATCTGTGCAGCGGGATCGACCTCAGACAACCAGGGGCCGAGAAAATCACCGTCTCATGTGGCCGGACTGTCAGGGTCAGGGAAAAATCCAATATATATCTGGTGATATCTCGGGTGCTATTAGAGATAGCGCAATAAATCAAAGTGAATTATCTGCAGGGGGCCCTGGCGCATGAATCTGTGCAGCGGGAACGACCTCGGACCACCAGGGGCCGAGTTCATCACCGTCTCATGGAGCCGGTCTGTCAGGGTCAGGGGAAAATCCAATATATATCTGGTGATATCTCGGGTGCTATCAGAGATAGCGCAATAAATCAAAGTGAATTATCTGCAGGGGGCCCTGGCGCATGAATCTGTGCAGCGGGAACGACCTCGGACCACCAGGGGCCGAGAAAACTAGCGTCTCATGGGGCTGGACACTCAGGCTCAGGGAAAAATCCAATATATATCTGGTGATATCTCGGGTGCTATTACAGATAGCGCAATAAATCAAAGTGCAAGGTCTGTAGGAGGCCCTGGCACATGAATCTGTGCAGCGGGAACGACCTCGGACCACCAGGGGCCGTGAAAACTGCCGTCTCATGGGGCCGGACACTCAGGGTCAGGGAAAAATCCAATATATATCTGGTGATATCTCGGGTGCTATTAGAGATAGCGCAATAAACTAAAGTGCATTGTCTGCAGGAGGCCCTGGCGCATGAATCTGTGCAGCGGGAACGACCTCGGACCACCAGGGGCCGAGAAAACCACCGTCAAATGGGGTCGGACACTCAGGGTCAGGGGAAAATCCAATATATATCTGGTGATATCTCGGGTGCTATTGCAGATAGCGCAATAAATGAAAGAGCATTGTCTGTAGGAGGCCCTGGCGCATGAATCTGTGCAGCGGGAACGACCTCGGACCTCCAGGGGCCGAGAAAACTACCGTCTCATGGGGTCGAAACTCAGGGTCAAGGAAAAATCCAATATATATCTGGTGATATCTCGGGTGCTATTACAGATAGCGCAATAAATCAAAGTGCATTGTCTGCAGCAGGCCCTGGCGCCTGAATCTGTGCAGCGGGAACGACCTCGGACCACCAGGGGCCGAGAAAATCACCGTCTCATGTGGCCGGACTGTCAGGGTCAGGGAAAAATCTAATATATATCTGGTGATATCTCGGGTGCTCTTACAGATAGCGCACTAAACCAAAGTGAATTATCTGCAGGGGGCCCTGGCACATGAATCTGTGCAGCGGGAACGACCTCGGACCACCAGGGGCCGAGAATATCACCGTCTCATGGGGCCGGACACTCAGGGTCAGGGGAAAATCCAATATATGTATGGTGATATCTCGGGTGCTATTACAGATACCGCAATAAATCAATGTGCGTTGTCTGTAGGAGGCGCTGCCGCATGAATCTGTGCAGCGGGAACGACCTCGGACCACCAGGGGCCGAGAATACCACCGCCTCGTGGGGCCGGACACTGGGTCAGGGGAAAATGCAATATATATATGGTGATATATCCGGTGCTATTACAGATAACGCAATAAATCAAAGTCCATTGTCTGCAGGAGGCCCTAGCGCATGAATCTGTGCAGCGGGATGGACCTCGGACCACCAGGGGTCGAGAAAACTACCGAAACATGGGGCCGGGCACTCAGGGTCAGGGAAAAATACAATATATATCTGGTGATATCTCGGGTGCTATTAGAGATAGCGCAATAAACCAAAGTGAATTATCTGCAGGCGGCACTGGCGCATGAATCTGCGCAGCGGGAACGACCTCGGACCGCCAGGGGCCGAGAAAACCACCGACACATTGGGCCTCTCTGTCAGGTTCAGGGAAAAATCCAATATATATCTGGTGATATCTCGGGTGCTATTACAGATAGCGCAATAAACCAAAGGGAATTGTCTGCAGGCTGCCCTGGCGCATGAATCTGTGCAGCGGGATCGACCTCGGACCACGAGGTACCGAGAGAATCATCGACACATGGGGCCGGACTGTCAGGGTCAAGGAAAAATCCATTACATCTCTGGTGATAACTCGGGTGCTATTAGAGATAGCGAAATAAATCAAAGTGCATTGTCTGCAGGAGGCCCTGGCGCATGAATCTGTGCAGCGGGAACGACCTCGGACCACCAGGTGCCGAGAAAACCACCGTCTCATGGGGTCGGACACTCAGGGTCAGGGAAAAATCCAATATATATCTGGTGATATCTCGGGTGCTATTACAAATAGCGCAATAAATCAAAGTGCATTGTCTGTAGGAGGACCTGGCGCATGAATCTGTGCAGAGGGATCAACCTCGGACCACCAGGGGCTGAGAAAACCACCGACACATGGGGCCGGGCACTCAGGTTCAGGGAAAAATCCAATATATATCTGGTGATATCTCGGGTGCTATTAGAGATAGCGCAATAACCCAAAGTGCATTGTCTGCAGGAGGCCCTGGCGCATGAATCTGTGCAGCGGGAACGACCTCGGACCACCAGGGGCCGAGAAAATTAAAGATATTCGGAATCCGTCACCCAAGGTCATTTAAAAATTTAGCACATATCTGGTGATATCTCGGGTGCTATTACAGATAGCGCAATAAACCAAAGTGAATTGTCTGCAGGAAGCTCTGGCGCATGAATCTGTGCAGCGGGAACGACCGCGGACCACCAGGGATCGAGAAAACCACCGAAACATGGGGCCGGGCACTCAGGGTCAGGGAAAAATCCAATATATATCTGGGGATATCTCGGGTGCTCTTACAGATAGCGCACTAAACCAAAGTGAATTATCTGCAGGGGGCCCTGGCACATGAATCTGTGCAGCGGGAACGACCGCGGACCACCAGGGGTCGAGAAAACCACCGAAACATGGGGCCGGGCACTCAGGGTCAGGGAAAAATACAATATATATCTGGTGATATCTCGGGTGCTATTAGAGATAGCGCAATAAACCAAAGTGAATTATCTGCAGGAGGCACTGGCGCATGAATCTGTGCAGCGGGAACGACCTCGGACCACCAGGCGCCGAGAAAACCACCGTCTCATGGGGTCGGACACTCAGGGTCAGGGAAAAATCCAATATATATCTGGTGATATCTCGGGTGCTATTAGAGATAGCGCAATCAACCAAAGTGCATTGTCTGCAGGAGGCCCTGGCGCATGAATCTGTGCAGCGGGATCGACCTCGGGCCACCAGGGGCCGAGAAAACCACCGAAACATGGGGCCGGGCACTCAGGGTCAGGGAAAAATACAATATATATCTGGTGATATCTCGGCTGCTATTAGAGATAGCGCAATAAATCAAAGTGCATTGTCTGCAGCAGGCCCTGGCGCCTGAATCTGTGCAGCGGGAACGACCTCGGGCCACCAGGGGCCGAGAAAATTAAAGATATTCGGAATCCGTCACCCAAGGTCTTGTAAAAATCTAGCACATATCTGGTGATATCTCGGGTGTTATTAGAGATAGCGCAATAAACCAAAGTGAATTATCTGCAGGAGGCCCTGGCGCATGAATCTGTGCAGCGGGATCGACCTCGGTCCACCAGGGGCCGAGAAAACAACCGACACATGGGGCCCGACACTCAGGGTCGGGGAAAAATTCAATATATATATCTGGTGATATTTCGGTTGCTCTTACAGATAGCGCACTGAACCAAAGTGAATTATCTGCAGGGGGCCCTGGCGCATGAATCTGCGCAGCGGGAACGACCTCGGACCACCAGGGGCCGAGAAAACCACCGACACATTGGGCCGGTCTGTCAGGTTCAGGGAAAAATACAATATATATCTGGTGATATCTCGGGTGCTATTACAGATAGCGCAATAAACCAAAGTGAATTGTCTGCAGGCTGCACTGGCGCATGAATCTGTGCATCGGGATCGACCTCGGACCACGAGGTACCGAGAGAACCATCGACACATGGGGCCGGACTGTCAGGGTCAAGGAAAAATCCATTACATCTCTGGTGATAACTCGGGTGCTATTAGAGATAGCGCAACAAATCAAAGTGCATTGTCTGTAGGAGGCCCTGGCGCATGAATCTGTGCAGCGGGAACGACCCCAGACCACCAGGGGCCGAGAAAACCACCGTCTCATGGGGTCGGACACTCAGGGTCAGGGAAAAATCCAATATATATCTGGTGATATCTCGGGTATTATTACAGATAGCGCAATAAGCCAAAGTGAATTGTCTGCAGGAAGCTCTGGCGCATGAATCTGTGCAGCGGGAACGACCGCGGACCACCAGGGGTCGAGAAAACCACCGAAACATGGGGCCGGGCTCTCAGGGTCAGGGAAAAATCCAATATATATCTGGGGATATCTCGGGTGCTGTTACAGATAGCGCAATAAATCAATGTGCGTTGTCTGTAGGAGGCCCTGCCGCATGAATCTGTGCAGCGGGATCGACCTCGGACAACCAGGGGCCGAGATAATCACCGTCTCATGTGGCCGGACTGTCAGGGTCAGGGAAAAATCTAATATATATCTGGTGATATCTCGTGTGCTATTACAGATAGCGCAATAAACCAAAGTGAATTGTCTGCAGGCTGCCCTGGCGCATGAATCTGTGCAGCGGGAACGACCTCGGACCACCACGGGCCGAGTTAATCACCGTCTCATGGAGCCGGACTGTCAGGGTCAGGGGAAAATCCAATATATATCTGGTGATTTCTCGGGTGCTATTAGAGATAGCGCAATAAATCAAAGTGAATTATCTGCAGGGGGCCCTGGCGCATGAATCTGTGCAGCGGGAACGACCTCGGACCACCAGGGGCCGAGAAAACTAGCGTCTCATGGGGCTGGACACTCAGGGACAGGGAAAAATCCAATATATATCTGGTGATATCTCGGGTGCTATTGCAGATAGCGTAATAAATGAAAGTGCATTGTCTGTAGGAGGCCCTGGCGCATGAATCAGTGCAGCGGGAACGACCTCGGACCACCAGGGGCCGAGAAAATTAAAGATATTCGGAATCCGTCACCCAAGGTCATTTAAAAATCTAGCACATATCTGGTGATATCTCGGGTGCTATTACAGATAGCGCAATAAACCAAAGTGAATTGTCTGCAGGAAGCTCTGGCGCATGAATCTGTGCAGCGGGAACGACCGCGGACCACCAGGGGTCGAGAAAACCACCGAATCATGGGGCCGGGCACTCAGGGTCAGGGAAAAATCCAATAATTATCTGGGGATATCTCGGGTGCTCTTACAGATAGCGCACTAAACCAAAGTGAATTATCTGCAGGGGGCCCTGGCACATGAATCTGTGCAGCGGGAACGACCGCGGACCACCAGGGGTCGAGAAAACCACCGAAACATGGGGCCGGGCACTCAGGGTCAGGGAAAAATACAATATATATCTGGTGATATCTCGGGTGCTATTAGAGATAGCGCAATAAACCAAAGTGAATTATCTGCAGGAGGCACTGGCGCATGAATCTGTGCAGCGGGAACGACCTCGGACCACCAGGCGCCGAGAAAACCACAGTCTCATGGGGTCGGACACTCAGGGTCAGGGAAAAATCCAATATATATCTGGTGATATCTCGGGTGCTATTGCAGATAGCGCAATAAATGAAAGAGCATTGTCTGTAGGAGGCCCTGGCGCATGAATCTGTGCAGCGGGAACGACCTCGGACCTCCAGGGGCCGAGAAAACTACCGTCTCATGGGGCCGGACACTCAGTGTCAGGGAAAAATCATATATATATCTGGTGATATCTCGGGTGCTATTAGAGATAGCGCAATAAACCAAAGTGCATTGTCTGCAGCAGGCCCTGGCGCATGAATCTGTGCATCGGGAAGGACCTCGGACCACCAGGGGCCGAGAAAACCACCGTCTCATGGGGTCGAAACTCAGGGTCAGGGAAAAATCTAATATATATCTGGTGATATCTCGGGTGCAATTACAGATAGCGCAATAAACCAAAGTGAATTATCTGCAGGCGGCTCTGGCGCATGAATCTGTGCAGCGGGAACGACCTCGGACCACCAGGCGCCGAGAAAATTACAGATATTCGGAATCCGTCACCCAAGGTCATGTAAAAATCCAGCATATATCTAGTGATATCTCGGGTGCTATTACAGATAGCGCAATAAACGAATGTGAATAGTCTGCAGGAACCCCTGGCGCATGAATCTGTGCAGCGGGATCGGCCTCGGACCACCAGGGGCCGAGAAAACAACCGACACATGGGGCCCGACACTCAGGGTCGGGGAAAAATTCAATATATATATCTGGTGATATTTCGGGTGCTCTTACAGATAGCGCACTGAACCAAAGTGAATTATCTGCAGGGGGCCCTGGCGCATGAATCTGCGCAGCTGGAACGACCTCGGACCACCAGGGGCCGAGAAAACCACCGACACATTGGGCCGGTCTGTCAGGTTCAGGGAAAAATCCAATATATATCTGGTGATATGTCGGGTGCTATTACAGATAGCGCAATAAACCAAAGTGAATTGTCTGCAGGCTGCCCTGGCGCATGAATCTGTGCAGCGGGATCGACCTCGGACCACGAGGTACCGAGAGAACCATCGACACATGGGGCCGGACTGTCAGGGTCAGGGAAAAATCCAATATATATCTGGTGATATCTCGGGTGCTATTACAGATAGCGCAATAAATCAAAGTGCATTGTCTGCAGGAGGCCCTGGCGCATGAATCTGTGCAGCGGGATCGCCCTCGAACCACCACGGGCCGAGAAAATCACCGTCTCATGGGGCCGGACTGTCAGGGTCAGGGGAAAATCCAATATATATCTGGTGATATCTCGGGTGCTATTAGAGATAGCGCAATAAATCAAAGTGAATTATCTGCCGGGGGCCCTGCCGCATGAATCTGTGCAGCGGGAACGACCTCGCACCAACAGGGGCCGAGAAAACCACCGTCTCATGGGCCCGGACACTCAGGGTCAGGGGAAAATCCAATATATATATGGTGATATCTCGGGTGCTAGTACAGATAGCGCACTAAACCAAAATGCATTATCTGCAGGGGGCCCTGGCGCATGAACCTGCGCAGCGGGAACGACCTCGGACCACCAGGGGCCGAGAAAACCACCGACACATGGGGCCGGACTGTCAGGGTCAGGGAAAAATCCAATATATATCCGGTGATATCTCGGGTGCTATTAGAGATAGCGCAATAAACCAAAGTGAATTATCTATGGGAGGCCCTGGCGCATGCATCTGTGCAGCGGGAACGACCTCGGACCACCAGGGGCCGAGAAAACCACCGTCTCATGGGGCCGGACTGTCAGGGTCAGGGAAAAATCCAATATATATCTGGTGATATCTGGGGTGCTATTAGAGATAGCGCAATCAACCAAAGTGCATTGTCTGCAGGAGGATCTGGCGCATGAATCTGTGCAGCGGGATCGACCTCGGGCCACCTGGGGCCGAGAAAACCACCGTCGCATGGGGTCGGACTGTCAGGGTCAGGGAAAAATCCAATATATATCCGGTGATATCTCGGGTGCTATTACAGATAGCGCAATAAATTAAAGAGCATTGTCTGTAGGAGACCCTGGCGCATGAATCTGTGCAGCGGGATCGACCTCGGTCCACCAGGGGCCGAGAAAACCACCGTCTCATGGGCCAGGACACTCAGGGTCAGGGGAAAATCCAATATATATATGGTGTTACCTCGGGTGCTATTACAAATAGCGCAATAAATGAAAGAGCATTGTCTGTAGGAGGCCCTGGCGCATGAATCTGTGCAGCGGGAACGACCTCGGACCTCCAGGGGCCGAGAAAACTACCGTCTCATGGGGCCGGACACTCAGTGTCAGGGAAAAATCATATATATATCTGGTGATATCTCGGGTGCTATTAGAGATAGCGCAATAAACCAAAGTGCATTGTCTGCAGCAGGCCCTGGCGCATGAATCTGTGCATCGGGAAGGACCTCGGACCACCAGGGGCCGAGAAAACCACCGTCTCATGGGGTCGAAACTCAGGGTCAGGGAAAAATCTAATATATATCTGGTGATATCTCGGGTGCAATTACAGATAGCGCAATAAACCAAAGTGAATTATCTGCAGGCGGCTCTGGCGCATGAATCTGTGCAGCGGGAACGACCTCGGACCACCAGGCGCCGAGAAAATTACAGATATTCGGAATCCGTCACCCAAGGTCATGTAAAAATCCAGCATATATCTAGTGATATCTCGGGTGCTATTACAGATAGCGCAATAAACGAATGTGAATAGTCTGCAGGAACCCCTGGCGCATGAATCTGTGCAGCGGGATCGGCCTCGGACCACCAGGGGCCGAGAAAACAACCGACACATGGGGCCCGATACTCAGGGTCGGGGAAAAATTCAATATATATATCTGGTGATATTTCGGGTGCTCTTACAGATAGCGCACTGAACCAAAGTGAATTATCTGCAGGGGGCCCTGGCGCATGAATCTGCGCAGCTGGAACGACCTCGGACCACCAGGGGCCGAGAAAACCACCGACACATTGGGCCGGTCTGTCAGGTTCAGGGAAAAATCCAATATATATCTGGTGATATGTCGGGTGCTATTACAGATAGCGCAATAAACCAAAGTGAATTGTCTGCAGGCTGCCCTGGCGCATGAATCTGTGCAGCGGGATCGACCTCGGACCACGAGGTACCGAGAGAACCATCGACACATGGGGCCGGACTGTCAGGGTCAAGGAAAAATCCAATATATATCTGGTGATATCTCGGGTGCTATTAGAGATAGCGAAATAAATCAAAGTGCATTGTCCGCAGGAGGCCCTGGCGCATGAATCTGTGCAGCGGGAACGACCTCGGACAACCAGGGGCCGAGAAAACCACCGTCCCGTGGGGTCGGACACTCAGGGTCAGGGAAAAATCCAATATATATCTGGTGATATCTCGGGTGCTATTACAGATAGCGCAATAAATCAAAGTGCATTGTCTGCAGGAGGCCCTGGCGCATGAATCTGTGCAGCGGGATCGCCCTCGAACCACCACGGGCCGAGAAAATCACCGTCTCATGGGGCCGGACTGTCAGGGTCAGGGGAAAATCCAATATATATCTGGTGATATCTCGGGTGCTATTAGAGATAGCGCAATAAATCAAAGTGAATTATCTGCAGGGGGCCCTGCCGCATGAATCTGTGCAGCGGGAACGACCTCGGACCAACAGGGGCCGAGAAAACCACCGTCTCATGGGCCCGGACACTCAGGGTCAGGGGAAAATCCAATATATATATGGTGATATCTCGGGTGCTAGTACAGATAGCGCACTAAACCAAAATGCATTATCTGCAGGGGGCCCTGGCGCATGAACCTGCGCAGCGGGAACGACCTCGGACCACCAGGGGCCGAGAAAACCACCGACACATGGGGCCGGACTGTCAGGGTCAGGGAAAAATCCAATATATATCCGGTGATATCTCGGGTGCTATTAGAGATAGCGCAATAAACCAAAGTGAATTATCTATGGGAGGCCCTGGCGCATGCATCTGTGCAGCGGGAACGACCTCGGACCACCAGGGGCCGAGAAAACCACCGTCTCATGGGGCCGGACTGTCAGGGTCAGGGAAAAATCCAATATATATCTGGTGATATCTGGGGTGCTATTAGAGATAGCGCAATCAACCAAAGTGCATTGTCTGCAGGAGGATCTGGCGCATGAATCTGTGCAGCGGGATCGACCTTGGGCCACCTGGGGCCGAGAAAACCACCGTCGCATGGGGTCGGACTGTCAGGGTCAGGGAAAAATCCAATATATATCCGGTGATATCTCGGGTGCTATTACAGATAGCGCAATAAATTAAAGAGCATTGTCTGTAGGAGACCCTGGCGCATGAATCTGTGCAGCGGGATCGACCTCGGTCCACCAGGGGCCGAGAAAACCACCGTCTCATGGGCCAGGACACTCAGGGTCAGGGGAAAATCCAATATATATATGGTGTTACCTCGGGTGCTATTACAAATAGCGCAATAAATCAAAGTGCATTGTCTGCAGGAGGCCCTGGCGCATGAATCTGTGCAGCGGGATCGACCTCGGACCACGGGGGGCCGAGAAAATCACCGACACATGGGGCCGGACTGTCAGGGTCAGGGAAAAATCCAATATATATCCGGTGATATCTCGGGTGCCATTAGAGATAGCAAAATAAATCAAAGTGCATTGTCTGCAGGCGGCCCAGGCATATGAATCTATGCAGCGGGAACGAGCTCGGACCACCAGGGGCCGAGAAAATCACCGACACATGGGGCCGGACACTCAGGGTCGGGAAAAAATTCAATATATATATCTGGTGATATTTCGGGTGCACTTACAGATAGCGCACTAAACCAAAGTGAATTATCTGCAGGGGGCCCTGGCGCATGAACCTGCGCAGCGGGAACGACCTCGGACCACCAGGGGCCGAGAAAATCACCGTCTCATGGGGCCGGACTGTCAGGGTCAGGGAAAAATCCAATGTATATCTGGTGATATCTCGGGTGCTATTAGAGATAGCGCAATAAATCAAAGTGAATTATCTGCAGGGGGCCCTGCCGCATGAATCTGTGCAGCGGGAACGACCTCGGACCACCAGGGGCCGAGAAAACCACCGTCTCATGGTCCCGGACACTCAGGGTCAGGGGAAAATCCAATATATATATGGTGATATCTCGGGTGCTACTACAGATAGCGCAATAAATCAAAGTGCATTGTCTGTAGGAGGCCCTGGCGCATGAACCTGCGCAGCGGGAACGACCTCGGACCACCAGGGGCCGAGAAAACCACCGACACATGGGGCCGGACTGTCAGGGTCTGGGAAAAATCCAATATATATCCGGTGATATATCGGGTGCTATTAGAGATAGCGAAATAAATCAAAGTGCATTGTCTGCAGGAGGCCCTGGCGCATGAATCTGTGCAGCGGGAACGACCTCGGACCACCAGGGGCCGAGAAAACCACCGTCCCGTGGGGTCGACACTCAGGGTCAGGGAAAAATCCAATATAAATCTGGTGATATCTCGGGTGCTATTAGAGATAGCGCAATAAACCAAAGTGCATTGTCTGCAGGAGGCCCTGGCGCATGAATGTGTGCAGCGGGAACGACCTCGGACCACCAGGGGCCGAGAAAACCACCGTCTCATGGGCCCGGACACTCAGGGTCAGGGGAAAATCCAATATATATATGGTGATAGATCGGGTGCTCTTACAGATAGCGCACTAAACCAAAGTGAATTATCTGCAGGGGGCCCTGGCGCATGAATCTGTGCAGCGGGATCGACCTCGGACCACCAGGGGCCGAGAAAACCACCGTCTCATGGGGTCGGACACACAGGGTCAGGGAAAAATCCAATATATGTCTGGTGATATCTCGGGTGCTATTAGAGATAGCGCAATAAATCAAAGTGCATTGTCTGCAGGAGGCCCCTGCGAAAGAATTTGTGCAGCGGGATCGGCCTCGGACCACCAGGGGCCGAGAAAACCACCGTCTCATGGGGTCGGACACACAGGGTCGGGGAAATATCCAATATATATCTGGTGATATCTCGGGTGCTATTAGAGATAGCGAAATAAATCAAAGTGCATTGTCTACAGGAGGCCCTGGCGCATGAATCTGTGCAGCGGGAACGACCTCGGACAACCAGGGGCCGAGAAAACCACCGTCCCGTGGGGTCGGACACTCAGGGTCAGGGAAAAATCCAATATATATCTGGTGATATCTCGGGTGCTATTACAGATAGCGCAATAAATCAAAGTGCATTGTCTGTAGGAGGCCCTGGCGCATGAATCTGTGCAGCGGGATCGACCTCGGACCACCAGCGGCCGAGAAAATCACCGTCTCATGGGGCCGGTCTGTCAGGGTCAGGGAAAAATCAAATATATATCTGGTGATCTCTCGGGTGCTATTAGAGATGGCGCAATAAATCAAAGTGCATTGTCTGCAGGAGGCCCTGGCGCACGAATCTGTGCAGCGGGAACGACCTCGGACCACCAGGGGCCGAGGAAACCACCGTCTCATGGGGTCGGACACTCTGGGTCAGGGAAAAATCCAATATAAATCTGGTGATATCTCGGGTGCTATTACAGATAGCGCAATAAGTCAAAGTGCATTGTCTGCAGGAGGCCCTGGCGCATGAATCTGTGCAGTGGGAACGACCTCGGACCACTAGGGGCTAAGAAAACCACCGTCTCATGGGGTCGGACTGTCAGGGTCAGGGAAAAATCCGATATATATCTGGTGATATCTCGGGTTCTATTAGAGATAGCGCAATAAATCAAAGTGCATTGTCTGTAGGTGGCCCTCGCGCATGAAACTGTTCAGCGGGATCGACCTCGGACCACGAGGGACCGAGAAAACCATCGACACATGGGGCCGGACTGTCAGGGTCAGGGAAAAATCCAATATATATCTGGTGCTATCTCGGGTGCTATTAGAGATAGCGCAATAAAACAGAGTAAATTATCTGCAGGAGGCCCTGGCGCATGAATCTGTGCAGCGGGAACGACCTCGGACCACCAGGGGCCGAGAAAACGACCGTCTCATGGGGTCGGACACTCAGGGTCAGTGTAAAATCCAATATAAATCTGGTGATATTTCGGGTGCTATTACAGATATCGCAATAAATCAATGTGCATTGTCTGTAGGATGCCATGGCGCATGAATCTGTGCAGCGGGATCTACCTCGGACCACCAGGGACCGAGAAAATCACCGACACATGGGGCCGGACTGTCAGTGTCAGGGAAAAATCCAATATATATTTGGTGGTATCTCGGGTGCTATTAGAGATAGCGCAATAAACCAAAGTGCATTGTCTGCAGGAGTCCCTGGCGCATGAATCTGTGCAGCGGGAACGACCTCGGACCACCAGGGGCCGCGAAAATTACAGCTTTTCGGTATCCGTCGCCCAAGGTCATGTAAAAATCTGGCATATATCTGGTGATATCTCGGGTGGTATTAAAGATGGCGCAATAAACCAAAGTGAATTATCTGCAGGAGGCCCTGGCGCATGAATCTGGGCCGCTGGAACGGCCTTGGACCACCAGGGGTCGATAGAACCACCGACGCATGGGGCCGGACACTCAGGGTAAGGGGAAAATCCAATATATATCTGGTGATATCTTGGGTGCTCTTACAGATAGCGCACTAAACAAAAGTGAATTATCTGCAGGGGGCCCTGGCGCATGAATCTGTGCAGCGGGAGCGACCTCGGACCACCAGGGGCCGCGAAAATTATAGCTTTTCGGTATCCGTCGCCCAAGGTCATGTAAAAATCCGGCATATATCTGGTGATATCTCGGGTGGTATTAAAGATGGCGCAATAAACCAAAGTGAATTACCTGCAGGAGGCCCTGGCACATGAATCTGTGCAGCGGGAACGACCTCGGACCACGAGGGACCGAGAAAACCATCGACACATGGGGCCGGACAATCATGGTCAGGGATAAATCCAGCATATATCTGGTGATATCTTGGGTGCTATTAGAGATAGCGCAATAAATCAAAGTGAATTATCTACAGGAGGCTCTGGCGCATGAATCTGTGCAGCGTGATCTACCTCGGACCACCAGGGGCCGAGAAAATTACAGCTTTTCTGTATCCGTCGCCCAAGGTCATGTAAAAATCCGGCATATATCTGGTGATATCTTGGGTGCTATTACAGATAGCGCGATAAATCAAAGTGCATTGTCTACAGGAAGCCATGGCGCATGAACCTGTGTAGAGGGAACGACCTCGGACCACCAGGGGCCGAGAAAACCACCGTTTCACGAGGCCGGACACTCCGGCTCAAGGAAAAATCCAATATATATCTGGTGATATCTCGGGAGATATTACAGATAGCGCAATAAACCAAAGTGAATTATCTATGGGAGGCCCTGGCGCATGAATGTGTGCAGCGGGAACGACCTCGGACCACCAGGGGCCGAGAAAACCTCCGACACATGGGGCAGGAAACCCAAGGTCATGTAAAAATCCAGGATGTATGTGATGATATCTCGGGTGCTATTACAGATAGCGCAATAAACCAAAGTGCATTGTCTGCAGGAGGCCCTGGCGCATGAATCAGAGCAGCGGGATCGACCTCGGACCACCAGGGGCCGAGAAAATCACCGTCTCATGGGGCCGGTCTGTCAGGGTCAGGGAAAAATCAAATATATATCTGGTGAAATCTCGGGTGCTATTAGCGATAGCGCTATAAATCAACGTATCAATATAGTTTTATTAGTTTTACATAGTTTTACATAGTTGTATATAGTTTTATATAGTTTTGTTACTTTTATGTAGTTTTTTTTAGTTTTGTATAGTTTTGTATAGTTTTATTAGTTTCACATAGTTTTATATAGTTAGCATATGGTTCTATATAGTTTTATATACTTTTATTTGTTTCATATAGTTTTACAGAGATTTATATAGGTTAACATAGTTGTATATAGATTTATATAGTTTTATATAGTTTTAGTAGTTTTATATAGGTTTGTATAGTTTCATATAGTTTTTTTTAGTTTTACATAGTTTTATATAGATTTATATAGTTTTATATAGTTTTATACAGTTTTATATAGTTTCATATAGGTTTGTTAGTGTTATATAGTTTTATATAGTTTTGTTAGTTTTATATAGTTTTATTAGTTTTATATAGTTTTATATAGTTATCATATGGTTCTATATAATTTTATATACTTTTATTTGTTTCATATAGTTTTACAGAGTTTTATATAGGTTAACATAGTTGTATATAGATTTATATAGTTTTATATAGTTTTAGTAGTTTTATATAGGTTTGTATAGTTTCATATAGTTTTTTTTAGTTTTACATAGTTTTATATAGATTTATATAGTTTTATGTAGTTTTCTTACTTTTACATAGTTTTATATAGTTTTATATAGTTTTATTAGCGTTATATAGTTTTATATAGTTTTATATAGTTTTATATAGTTTTGTTAGTTTTATATAGTTTTATATAGTTTTATGTAGTTTTATATAGGTTTGTTCTTTTTACATAGTTTTAAATAGTTTTATATAGTACTATATAGTTTTATATACTTTTATTAGTTTTATATAGTTTTATTAGTTTTATATAGCATTATATAGTTTTATATAGTTTTAAATAGTTTTATATAGTACTATATAGTTTTATATACTTTTATTAGTTTTATATAGTTTCACATAGTTTTATATAGATTTATATTTTTTTATATAGTTTTACATTGTTTTATATATTTTTATATAGTTTTATATAGTTTTACATAGTTTTATATAGTTTTATATAGTTTTACATAGCTTTATATACTTTTATTTGTTTCATATAGTTTTACATAGTTTTATATATGTTAACATAGTTTTGTATAGATTTATATAGTTTTATATAGTTTTATATTGTCTTGAATAGTTTTGTATAGTTTTGAATAGTTTTATATGGTTTTATGTAGTTTTATATAGCTTTATTTGTTTTATATAGTTATACATTGTTTTATATAGGTTAACATAGTTGTATATAGATTTATATAGTTTTATATAGTTTTATACAGTTTTATATAGTTTCATATAGGTTTGTTAGTGTTATATAGGTTTATATAGTTTTGTTAGTTTTATATAGTTTTATTAGTTTTATATAGTTTTATATAGTTATCATATGGTTCTATATAGTTTTATATACTTTTATTTGTTTCATATAGTTTTACAGAGTTTTATATAGGTTAACATAGTTGTATATAGATTTATATAGTTTTATATAGTTTTAGTAGTTTTATATAGGTTTGTATAGTTTCATATAGTTTTTTTTAGTTTTACATAGTTTTATATAGATTTATATAGTTTTATGTAGTTTTCTTACTTTTACATAGTTTTAAATAGTTTTACATAGTTTTGTTAGTATTATATAGTTTTATATAGTTTTGTTAGTTTTATATAGTTTTATATAGTTTTATATAGTTTTATATAGTTTTATATTTCACTATATAGTTTTATATAGTTTTATTAGTTTTATATAGTTTTATATAGGTTTATATAGTTTTACATAGTTTTATAGAGTTTTATATAGTTTTCTTAGTTTTGTATAGTTTTATATAATTTTATATAGTTTTATTAGCGTTATATAGTTTTATATAGTTTTATATAGTTTTATGTAGTTTTGTTAGTTTTATATAGTTTTATATAGTTTTATGTAGTTTTGTATAGGTTTGTTCTTTTTACATAGTTTTAAATAGTTTTATATAGTACTATATAGTTTTATATACTTTTATTAGTTTTATATAGTTTTATTAGTTTTATATAGTATTATATAGTTTTATATAGTTTTAAATAGTTTTATATAGTACTATATAGTTTTATATACTTTTATTAGTTTTATATAGTTTCACATAGTTTTATATAGATTTATATTTTTTTATATAGTTTTACATTGTTTTATATATTTTTATATAGTTTTATATAGTTTTACATAGTTTTATATAGTTTTATATAGTTTTACATAGCTTTATATACTTTTATTTGTTTCATATAGTTTTACATAGTTTTATATATGTTAACATAGTTTTATATAGATTTATATAGTTTTATATAGTTTTATATTGTCTTGAATAGTTTTGTATAGTTTTGAATAGTTTTATATGGTTTTATGTAGTTTTATATAGCTTTATTTGTTTTATATAGTTATACATTGTTTTATATAGGTTAACATAGTTGTATATAGATTTATATAGTTTGACATAGTTTTATATAGTTTTATATAGTTTTATACGGTTTTATACAGTTTTATACAGTTTTATATAGTTTTATATATTTTTATATAGTTTTATATAGTTTTGGACAGTTTTATTAGTTGTTTATTGTTTTATATAGTGTTGTATAGTTTTTTACAGTTCTATATATTTTTATATAGTTTTATTAGCGTTATATAGTTTTATATGATTTTATATAGTTTTATACAGTTTTACATAGTTTTATATAGTTTTATATAGATTTATATAGTTCTGTATAGTTTTATATAGTTTTATATAGTCTTAATTAGTTTTATATAGTTTTATATAGTTTTATATAGTTTTATATAGCTTCATACAATTATATATAGTTTTACTTGATTTATATAGTTTTATAAAGTTTTAAATAGATTTATATAATTCTATATACTTTTATATAGCCTTATATAGTTTTATTTAGTTTTAATAGTTTTATATAGTTTTCCAGTTTTATACAGTTTTCTATAGTGTTATATAGTTTTATGTAGTTTTATATGGTTTTGTTTGTTTTATGTAGTTTTACATAGTTTTACATAGTTTTGCATAGTTTTATATAGATTTATATAGTTTTATATAGGCTTACATAGTCTTCCTTAGATTTGTTTAGGTTTACATAGTTCTATATAGCTTCATTTAATTTTATACAGTTTTACTATGTTTCTATAGTTTAATATAGCTTTATATAGTTTTGTATAGCTTCATATAGTTTTATTAGTTTCATATTGTTTTATATAGATCGATATTGTTTTATGTAGTTTTATATAGTTTCTTAAGGATTGATAGTGTTTTATATTGCTTTATATAGTTTCATATAGTTTTATATAGTTATATATAGTTTTATATAGTTTTATATACTTTTATATAGTTTTATATACTTTTATTAGTTTATTATAGTTTTATTAGTTTTATATAGTATTATATAGTTTTATATAGTTTTATATAGTTTTATATAGTTTTATTAGTTTTATATCGTTCTATATAGTTTAATACAGTTTTATATAGCTTTATATAGTTTTGTATAGTTTTACATAGTTTTATATAGTTTTATACAGTTTTATACAGTTTTACATAGTTTATATAGTTTTACACAGTTTCAGACCGTTTAAATAGATTTATATAGTTTTATACAGTTTTATATAGCTTTATACAGTTTTATAAAGTTTTATATAGTTTTGTTAGTTTTATGTAGTTTTATATAGTTTTGTTAGTTTTGTATAGTTTTATATAGTTTTATATAGTTTTATTAGCGTTATATAGTTTTGTATAGTTTTATTATTTTTATATAGTTTTATATAATTTCATATTGTTTTATTATTTTTATATAGTTTTATATATTTTTATGTAGTTTTATATAGTTTTATATAGTTTTGTGTAGTTTTATGCAGTTTTGTATAGTTTTATATAGTTTTATACAATTTTATTATTTTTATATAGTTTTATATAGTTTTATATAGTTTTACATAGTTTTATATAGTTTTATACAGTTTTGTATAGTTTTATATAGTTTTATATAATCTTAATTAGTTTTATATAGTTTTATATAATTTTATATAGTTTTTTATAGCTTCATACAATTTTATATAGTTTTACTTGGTTTATATAGTTTTATAAAGTTTTAAATAGATTTATATAGTTCTATATACTTTTATATAGCCTTATATAGTTTTATTTAGTTTTAATAGTTTTATATAGTTTTCCAGTTTTATACAGTTTTATATAGTTGAATATAGTTTTATATAGTTTTATATAGTTTTATATAGTTTTATTAGTTTTATATAGTTTTATATAGTTTTATTAGTTTTATATAGTTTTATATAGTTTTATATGGTATTATATAGTTTTATATAGTATTATATAGTTCTATATAGTTTTATTTATTTTTACACAGTTTTATACAATTTTATATAGTTTTATACAGTTTTATAATGTTTTATATAGTTTTATATTGTTTTATATTGTTTTATATAGTTTTATATAGTTTTATATAGGTTTATACAGTTTTATATAGTTTTATTAGTTTTATATCGTTTTATATAGTTTTATATAGTTTTCTTAGTTTTATATATTTTTATATAGTTTTAAGTAGTTTTATATAGTTTTACAGAGTTGTATATAGTTTTATATAGTTTTATATAGTTTTATAGATTCTTATAAAGTTTTATATAGTTTTATATAGTTTTGTTAGTTCCATATATTTTTATATAGCTTTGTATAGTTTTATATAGTTCTATAGAGTTTTATATAGGTTTATATAGTTTTGTTAGTTTTATATAGTTTTATATAGTTTTATATGGTTTTATATTGTTTTGTTAGTTTTATATAGTTTTATATAATTTTATTAGTTTTATATAGTTTTATATAGTTTTATATAGCTTTATATAGTTTTATTTAGCTTTATATAGTTTTATACAGTTTTATACAGTTTTTTATAGTTTTATACAGTTTTACAATGTTTTATATAGTTTTATATTGTTTTATATAGTTTTATATAGTTTTATATAGATTTATACAGTTTTATATGGTTTTATAGAGTTTTATATAGTTTTATATAATTTTATATAGTTTTATAGAGTTTTATATAGTTTTAAATAGTTTTATAGAGTTTTATATAGTTTTATATAGTTTTATATAGTTTTATGTACATTTATACAGTTTTATATGGTTTTATTTAGTTTTACTAGTTTTATTAGTTTTATTATAGCTTTATATAGTTTTATATAGTTTTATTAGTTTTACATAGTTTTTTATAGTTTTATATAGTTTTATACGGTTTTATATAGTTTTATATAGTTTTGTTAGTTTTACATAGTTTTATATAGTGTTATATACTTTTGTAGAGTTTCCTATAGTTTTGTATTGTTTTATATAGTTTTATATGGTTTTATATAGTTTTATATAGTTTTGTTAGTTTTATTAAGTTTTATATAGTTTTATATAGTTTTATATAGTTTTGTTGGTTTTATATAGTTTTATATAGTTTTATATGGTTTTATATAGTTTTATATAGTTTTGTTAGTTTTATTAAGTTTTACATAGTTTTATATAGTTTTATATAGTTTTGTTGGTTTTATATAGTTTTATATAGTTTTATAGAGTTTTATATAGTTTTATATAGTTTTATAGAGTTTCATATAGTTTTATATAGTTTTGTTGGTTTTATATAATTTTATGTAGTTTTATAGAGTTTTATATAGCTTTATATAGTTTTATATAGTTTTGTTAGGTTTATATAGTTTTATATAGTTTTATATAGTTTTCTAGAGTTTTATAGAGGTTTATATAGTTTTATATGGTATTATATACTTTTATATAGTATTATATAGTTTTATATACTTTTATTTATTTTTACACAGTTTTATACAATTTTATATAGTTTTATACAGTTTTATAATGTTTTATATAGTTTTATATTGTTTTATATAGTTTTATATAGTTTTATATGGTTTTATATAGGTTTATACAGTTTTATATAATTTTATTAGTATTATATCGTTTTATATAGTTTTATATAGTTTTCTTAGTTTTATATATTTTTATATAGTTTTAAGTAGTTTTATATAGTTTTACATAGCTTTATAAAGATTTATTTAGGTTTATACAGTTTTATATAGTTTTATATAGTTTTATATAGTTTTACATAGTTTTATATAGTTGTATATAGTTTCATATAGTTTTATATAGTTTTACATAGCTTTATATAGGTTTATATAGCTTTATATAGTTTTATATAGCTTCATATAATTTTATATAGTTTTTCTAGGTTTATATAGTTTTATATGGTCTTATATAGTTCCGTATAGTTTTATATAGTTTTATTAGTATTACATAGTTTTATATAGATTTGTATAGTTTAATATATTTTCACATAGTTTTATATAGTTTAATATAGTTTTACATAGTTTTATATAGTTTTATTATTTTTATACAGTTTTATATAATTTTATATAATTTTAATATTTTTATATAGTTTTCTATAGTTTTATGTAGTTTTATATAGTTTTATATAGTTTTGTATAGTTTCATATAGTTTTATTAGGTTTACATAGTTTTATATAGATTTATATAGTTTTATATAGTTTTGTATAGTTTTATATAGTTTTACAAAGTTTTATATAGATTTATTATATTTGTATAGTTTTATATAGTTTTATTAGTTTTCCTTGGGTTTATGTAGATTTATATAGTTTTATATAGTTTTATATAGTTTTATATTGTTTTATATAATTTTATATAGTTTTGTACAGTTTTATAAAGTTTTATATAGTTTTATATAGTTTTATATGGTATTATATAGTTTTATATAGTATTATATAGTTTTATATAGCTTTATATAGTTTTGTTAGTTTTATAAAGTTTTAAATAGTTTTATATAGTTTTGTTACTTTTGTATAGTTTTATAGAGTTTTATATAGTTTAATACAGTTTTGTTAGTTTTATATAGTTTTATTAGTTTTATATAGTTTTATATAGTTTTATAGAGTTTTACATAGTTTTATATAGTTTTATATAGTTTTGTTAGTTTTATATTGTTTTATATAATTTTATTAGTTTTATATGGTTTTATATAGTTTTATATAGTTTTATATAGATTTATATAGTTTTGTTGGTTTTATGTAGTTTTATATAGTTTTATAGAGTTTTATATAGTTTTATATAGTTTTATATAGTTTTGTTAGGTTTATATAGTTTTATATAGTATTATATAGTTTTGTTAGTTTTATATAGTTTTATATAGTTTTATATAGTAATATATAGTTTTATATAGTTTTTTATAGTTTTGTATAGTTTTATATAGTTTTATATAGTTTTATATAGTTTTATATAGTTTTATATAGTTTTATATAGTTTTATATAGTTTTGTTAGTTTTGTATAGTTCTATAGAGTTTTATATAGGTTTATATAGTTTTGTTAGTTTTATTTAGTTTCATATAGTTTTATATGGTTTTATATAGTTTTATACAGTTTTGTTAGTTTTATATAGTTTTATTAGTTTTATAGAGTTTTATATAGTATTATATAGTTTTGTTAGTTTTATATAGATATATATAGTTTTATATACTACTATATAGTTTTATATAGTTTTATTAGTTTTATATACTACTATATAGTTTTATATAGTTTTATTAGTTTTGTATGGTTTTATATAGTTTTATATAGTTTTATATAGTTTTATATAGTTTTATAGAGTTTCATATAGTTTTACATAGTTTTGTTGGTTTTATATAATTTTATATAGTTTTATAGAGTTTTATATAGTTTTATATAGTTTTATATAGTTTTGTTAGGTTTATATAGTTTTATATAGCTTTATATAGTTTTATAGAGTTTTATATAGGTTTATATAGTTTTATATGGTATTATATAGTTTTATATAGTATTATATAGTTTTATATAGTTTTATTTATTTTTACACAGTTTTATACAATTTTATATAGTTTTATACAGTTTTATAATGTTTTATATAGTTTTATATTGTTTTATATAGTTTTATATAGTTTTATATAGTTTTATATAGGTTTATACAGTTTTATATAATTTTATTAGTATTATATCGTTTTATATAGTTTTATATAGTTTTCTTAGTTTTATATATTTTTATATAGTTTTAAGTAGTTTTATATAGTTTTACATAGCTTTATAAAGATTTATTTAGTTTTATACAGTTTTATATAGTTTTATATAGTTTTATATAGTTTTACATAGTTTTATATAGTTGTATATAGTTTCATATAGTTTTATATAGTTTTACATAGCTTTATATAGGTTTATATAGCTTTATATAGTTTTATATAGCTTCATATAATTTTATATAGTTTTTCTAGGTTTATATAGTTTTATATGGTCTTATATAGTTCCGTATAGTTTTATATAGTTTTATTAGTATTACATAGTTTTATATAGATTTGTATAGTTTAATATATTTTCACATAGTTTTATATAGTTTAATATAGTTTTACATAGTTTTATATAGTTTTATTATTTTTATACAGTTTTATATAATTTTATATAATTTTAATATTTTTATATAGTTTTCTATAGTTTTATGTAGTTTTATATAGTTTTATATAGTTTTGTATAGTTTCATATAGTTTTATTAGGTTTACATAGTTTTATATAGATTTATATAGTTTTATATAGTTTTGTATAGTTTTATATAGTTTTACAAAGTTTTATATAGATTTATTATATTTGTATAGTTTTATATAGTTTTATTAGTTTTCCTTGGGTTTATGTAGATTTATATAGTTTTATATAGTTTTATATAGTTTTATATTGTTTTATATAATTTTATATAGTTTTGTACAGTTTTATAAAGTTTTATATAGTTTTATATAGTTTTATATAGTTTTATATAGTTTTTTGTAGTTTTACATAGTTTTGTAAGGTTTTATATAGTTTTGTTAGTTTTATATAGTTTTATATAATTTTATTACTTTTATATAGTTTTGTTAGTTTTATATAGTTTTATATAATTTTATTAGTTTTATATGGTTTTATATAGTTTTATATAGATTTATATAGTTCTGTTGGTTTTATGTAGTTTTATATAGTTTTATAGAGTTTTATATAGTTTTATATAGTTTTATATGGTATTATATAGTTTTATATAGTATTATATAGTTTTATATAGCTTTATATAGTTTTGTTAGTTTTATAAAGTTTTAAATAGTTTTATATAGTTTTGTTACTTTTGTATAGTTTTATAGAGTTTTATATAGTTTAATACAGTTTTGTTAGTTTTATATAGTTTTATTAGTTTTATATAGTTTTATATAGTTTTATAGAGTTTTACATAGTTTTATATAGTTTTATATAGTTTTGTTAGTTTTATATTGTTTTATATAATTTTATTAGTTTTATATGGTTTTATATAGTTTTATATAGTTTTATATAGATTTATATAGTTTTGTTGGTTTTATGTAGTTTTATATAGTTTTATAGAGTTTTATATAGTTTTATATAGTTTTATATAGTTTTGTTAGGTTTATATAGTTTTATATAGTATTATATAGTTTTGTTAGTTTTATATAGTTTTATATAGTTTTATATAGTAATATATAGTTTTATATAGTTTTTTATAGTTTCATATAGTTTTATAAGGTTTTATATAGTTTTGTTAGTTTTATATTGACTGATATAATTTTATATAGTATTATATAGTTTTTTCTAGTTTTACATAATTTTATTAGTTATTTATTGTTTTATATAGCTTTCTATCGCTGTATATAGATTTATATAGTTTTATATGGTATTATATAGTTTTATATAGTATTACATAGTTTTATATAGTTTTATATATTTTTACACAGTTTTATACAGTTTTATATAGTTTTATACAGTTTTATATTGTTTTATATAGTTTTATATTGTTTTATATAGTTTTATATAGTTTTATATGGTTTTATATAGTTTGATACAGTTTTGTTAGTTTTATATAGTTTTATTAGTTTTATATAGTTTTATATACTACTATATAGTTTTATATAGTTTTATTAGTTTTATATGGTTTTATATAGTTTTATATAGTTTTATTTGTTTTATATGGAATTATATAGTTTTATATAGTTTTATATAGTTTTGTTGGTTTTGTATAGTTTTATATAGTTTTATATAGTTTTATATAGTTTTGTTACTTTTATATAGTTTTGTTAGTTTTATATAGTTTTATATAGTTTTATATAGTTTTATTAGTTTTACCCAGTTTTATATAGTTTCATATAGTTTTATATTGTTTTATATAGTTTTATATAGTTTTATGTAGTTTTATATAGTGTTATATAGTTTTATAGAGTTTTATATAGTTTTATATAGTTTTATATAGTTTTATATAGTTTTATATAGTTTTGTTACTTTTATATAGTTTTGTTAGTTATATATAGTCTTATATAGTATTATATAGTTTTTTCTAGTTTTACATAATTTTATTAGTTATTTATAGTAATATATAGTTTTACATTCTTTTATATACTTTTCTATCGCTTTTTATGTTTTTATATAGTTTTATATGGTATTATATAGTTTTATATAGTATTATATAGTTTTATAAAGTTTTATATAGTTTTGTTAGTTTTGTATAGTTTTATATAGTTTTATATAGTTCTATAGTGTTTTATATAGGTTTGTATAGTTTTGTTAGTTTTATATATTTTTATATAGTATTATATGGTTTTATATAGTTTTATAGAGTTTTATATAGTTTTATACAGTTTTGTTTGTTTTATATAGTTTTATATAGCTTCATATAGTTTTATATAGATTTATACAGTTTCATATGGTTTTATATAGTTTTGTTACTTTTATATAGTTTTGTTAGTTATATATAGTCTTATATAGTATTATATAGTTTTTTCTAGTTTTACATAATTTTATTAGTTATTTATAGTAATATGTAGTTTTACATTCTTTTATATACTTTTCTATCGCTTTTTATATTTTTATATAGTTTTATATGGTATTATATAGTTTTATATAGTATTATATAGTTTTATATAGTTTTATATAGTTTTGTTAGGTTTGTATAGTTTTATATAGTTTTATATAGTTCTATAGAGTTTTATATAGGTTTGTATAGTTTTGTTAGTTTTATATATTTTAAATAGTATTATATGGTTTTATATAGTTTTATAGAGTTTTATATAGTTTTATACAGTTTTGTTTGTTTTATATAGTTTTATATAGTTTCATATAGTTTTATATAGATTTATACAGTTTTATATGGTTTTATATAGTTTTATATAGCTTTATATAGTTTTATATAGCTTTATATAGTTTTATACAGTTTTCTACAGTTTTGTATAGTTTTATACAGTTTTATACTGTTTTATATAGTTTTATATTGTTTTATATAGTTTTATATATTTTTATATAGATTTATACAGTTTTATATGGTTTTATTTAGTTTTACTAGTTTTATTAGTTTTATTATAGCTTTATATGGTTTTATATAGTTTTATTAGTTTTACATAGTTTTTTATAGTTTTATATAGTTTTATAAGGTTTTATATAGTTTTGTTAGTTTTATATAGTTTTATATAATTTTATTAGTTTTATATGGTTTTATATAGTTTTATCTAGTTTTATATAATTTTATATAGTTTTGTTGGTTTTATGTAGTTTTATATAGTTTTATAGAGTTTTATATAATTTTATATAGTTCTATAGAGTTTTATATAGTTTTATATAGTTTTATATGGTTTTATATTGTTTTATATAGTTTTGTTAGTTTTATAAAGTTTTATATAGTTTTATATAGTTTTATATAGTTTCATATAGTTTTATATAATTTTATATAGTTTTATACAGTTTTATACAGTTTTATATAGTTTTATATTGTTCTACAGAGTTTTATATAGGTTTATGTAGTTTTGTTAGTTTTATATAGTTTTTTATAGTTTTATATAGTTTTATATAGTTTTATATAGTTTTATATAGTTTTATAGAGTTTTATATAGTTTTATATAGTTTTATATAGTTTTGTTAGTTTTATATTGTTTTATATAATTTTATTAGTTTTATATGGTTTTATATAGTTTTAAATAGTTTTATATAGATTTATATAGTTTTGTTGGTTTTATGTAGTTTTATATAGTTTTATAGAGTTTTATATAGTTATATATAGTTTTATATAGTTTTGTTAGGTTTATATAGTTTTATATACTATTATATAGTTTTGTTAGTTTTATATTGTTTTATATAGTTTTATATAGTAATATATAGTTTTATATAGTTTTTTATAGTTTCATATAGTTTTATAAGGTTTTATATAGTTTTGTTAGTTTTATATAGTTTTTTATAATTTTATTAGTTGTATATAGTTTTATATAGTTTTATAGAGTTTTATATAGTTTTATATAGTTTTATAGAGTTTCATATAGTTTTATACAGTTTTGTTGGTTTTATATAATTTTATATATTTTTATAGAGTTTTATATAGTTTTATATAGTTTTCTATAGTTTTATAGAGTTTTATATAGTTTTATATAGTTTTATATGGTATTATATAGTTTTATATAGTATTATATAGTTTTATATAGTTTTATTTATTGTTACACAGTTTTATACAATTTTATATAGTTTTATACAGTTTTATAATGTTTTATATAGTTTTATATTGTTTTATATAGTTTTATATAGTTTTATATAGTTCTATATAGGTTTATACAGTTTTATATAGTTTTATTAGTATTATATCGTTTTATATAGTTTGATATAGTTTTCTTAGTTTTATACATTTTTATATAGTTTTAAGTAGTTTTATATAGTTTTACAGAGTTTTATATAGTTTTATATAGTTTTATATAGTTTCATAGAGTCTTATAAAGTTTTATATAGTTTTATATAGTTTTGTTAGTTCCATATATTTTTATATAGCTTTGTATAGTTTTATATACTTCTATAGAGTTTTATATAGGTTTATATAGTTATGTTAGTTTTATATAGTTTTATATAGTTTTATATGGTTTTATATAGTTTTATAGAGTTTTATATAATTTAATACAGTTTTGTTAGTTTTATATAGTTTTATTAGTTTTATATAGTTTTATATAGTTTTATATAGTTTTATAGAGTTTTATATAGTTTTATATAGTTTTGCTAGTTTTATATAGTTATATATAGTTTTATATAGTACTACATAGTTTTATATAGTTTTATTTGATTTATATGGAATTATATAGTTTTATATAGTTTTATATAGTTTTGTTGGTTTTGTATAGTTTTATATAGTTTTATATAGTTTTATATAGTTTTGTTACTTTTATATAGTTTTGTTAGTTTTATATAGTTTTATATAGTTTTATATAGTTTTATTAGTCTTACCCAGTTTTATATAGTTTCATATAGTTTTATATTGTTTTATATTGTTTTATATAGTTTTATGTAGTTTTATATAGTGTTATATAGTTTTATAGAGTTTTATATAGTTTTATATAGTTTTATTAGTTTTACCCAGTTTTATATAGTTTCATATAGTTTTATATTGTTTTATATAGTTTTATATAGTTTTATGTAGTTTTATATAGTGTTATATAGTTTTATAGAGTTTTATATAGTTTTATATAGTTTTATATAGTTTTGTTACTTTTATATAGTTTTGTTAGTTATATATAGTCTTATATAGTATTATATAGTTTTTTCTAGTTTTACATAATTTTATTAGTTATTTATAGTAATATATAGTTTTACATTCTTTTATATACTTTTCTATCGCTTTTTATATTTTTATATAGTTTTGTATGGTATTATATAGTTTTATATAGTATTATATAGTTTTATATAGTTTTATATAGTTTTGTTAGTTTTATATAGTTTTATATAGTTTTATATAGTTCTATAGAGTTTTATATAGGTTTGTATAGTTTTGTTAGTTTTATATATTTATATATAGTATTATATGGTTTTATATAGTTTTATAGAGTTTTATATAGTTTTATACAGTTTTGTTTGTTTTATATAGTTTTATATTGTTTTATATAGTTTTATATAGTTTTATATAGTTTTGCTAGTTTTATAGAGTTTTAAATAGTTTTATATAGTTTTATATAGTTTTGTTAGTTTTATATAGTTTTATACCGTTTTATATAGTTTTATATAGTTTCATATAGTTTTATATAGATTTATACAGTTTTATATGGTTTTATTTAGTTTTATATAGCTTTATATAGTTTTATATAGCTTTATATAGTTTTATACAGTTTTCTACAGTTTTGTATAGTTTTATACAGTTTTATACTGTTTTATATAGTTTTATATTGTTTTATATAGTTTTATATATTTTTATATAGATTTATACAGTTTTATATGGTTTTATTTAGTTTTATATAGTTTTGTTAGTTTTATAAAGCTTTATATAGTTTTATATAGTTTTATTAGTTTTATATAGTTTTATAAAGTTTTATATAGTTTTATATAATTTTATATAGTTTTATACAGTTTTATACAGTTTTATATAGTTTTATATTGTTCTATAGAGTTTTATATAGGTTTATGTAGTTTTGTTAGTTTTATACAGTTTTTTATAGTTTTATACAGTTTTTTATAGTTTTATATAGTTTTATATTGTTTTATATAGTTTTATATAGTTCTATATAGATTTATACAGTTTTATATGGTTTTATTTAGTTTTACTAGTTTTATTAGTTTTATTATAGCTTTATATAGTTTTATATAGTTTTATTAGTTTTACATAGTTTTTTATAGTTTTATATAGTTTTATTAGTTTTATCAGTTTTATGTTGTTTTATATAGTTTTATATAGTTTTATATAGATTTTTATAGTTTTATATAGTTTTATATAGTTTTATATAGTTTTGTATAGTTCTATAGAGTTTTATATAGGTTTATATAGTTTTGTTAGTTTTATATCGTTTTATATAGTTTTATATGGTTTTATATAGTTTTATACAGTTTTGTTAGTTTTATATAGTTTTATTAGTTTTATAGAGTTTTATATAGTATTATATAGTTTTGTTAGTTTTATATAGTTATATATAGTTTTATACAGTTTTGTTGGTTTTATATAATTTTATATAGTTTTATATAGTTTTATATAGTTTTGTTAGGTTTATATAGTTTTATATAGTTTTATATAGTTTTATATAGTTGTATATAGTTTTATATAGTTTAATATACTTTTATTAGTTTTATATAGTTTTATATAGTATTATATAGTTTTATATAGTTGTATTTATTTTTTCACAGTTTTATACAATTTTATATAGTTTTATACAGTTTTATAATGTTTTATATAGGTTTATATTGTTTTATATAGTTTTATATAGTTTTATATAGTTTTATATAGTTTTATATAGGTTTATACAGTTTTATATAGTTTTATTAGTATTATATCGTTTTATATAGTTTTATATAGTCTTATATAGTTTTGTTAGTTTTATATAGTTTTATATACTTTTATAGAGTTTTATATGGTATTATATAGTTTTATATAGTTTTCTTAGTTTTATTTATTTTTATATAGTTTTAAGTAGTTTTATATAGTTTTATACAGTTTTATACAGTTTTATATAGTTTTATATCGTTCTATAGAGTTTTATATAGGTTTATGTAGTTTTGCTAGTTTTATATAGTTTTTTATAGTTTTATATAGTTTTATATAGTTTTATATTGTTTTATATAGTTTGAAATAGTTTTATATAGTTTTATGTAGTGTTATATAGTTTTATAGAGTTTTATATAGTTTTATATAGTTTTATATAGTTTTATTAGTTTTACCCAGTTTTATATAGTTTCATATAGTTTTATATTGTTTTATATAGTTTGATATAGTTTTATGTAGTTTTATATAGTGTTATATAGTTTTGTTACTTTTATATAGTTTTGTTAGTTTTATATAGTTTTATATAGTTTTATATAGTTTTATTAGTTTTACCCAGTTTTATATAGTTTCATATAGTTTTATATTGTTTTATATAGTTTTATATAGTTTTATATAGTTTTGTTAGTTTTATAGAGTTTTAAATAGTTTTATATAGTTTTATATAGTTTTGTTAGTTTTATATAGTTTTATATATTTTTATATAGATTTATACAGTTTTATATGGTTTTATTTAGTTTTACTAGTTTTATTAGTTTTATTATAGCTTTATATGGTTTTATATAGTTTTATTAGTTTTACATAGTTTTTTATAGTTTTATAGAGTTTTATAAGGTTTTATATAGTTTTGTTAGTTTTATATAGTTTTATATAATTTTATTAGTTTTATATGGTTTTATATAGTTTTATATAGTTTTATATAGTTTTATATAGTTTTGTTGGTTTTATGTAGTTTTATATAGTTTTATAGAGTTTTATATAATTTTATATAGTTCTATAGAGTTTTATATAGTTTTACATAGTTTTATATAGTTTTATATAGTTTTATATAGTTTTGTTAGTTTTATAAAGTTTTATATAGTTTTATATAGTTCTGTTAGTTTTATACAGTTTTAAACAGTTTTATATAGTTTTATATAGTTTTGTTAGTTTTATATAGTGTTATACCGTTTTATATAGTTTTGTATAGTTTTATATAGTTTTATATAGATTTATACAGTTTTATATGGTTTTATATAGGTTTATATAGCTTTATATAGTTTTATATAGCTTTATATAGTTTTATACAGTTTTATACAGTTTTATATAGTTTTATACAGTTTTATAATGTTTTATATAGTTTTATATTGTTTTGTATAGTTTTATATATTTTTATATAGATTTATACAGTTTTATATGGTTTTATTTAGTTTTACTAGTTTTATTAGTTTTATTATAGCTTTATATAGCTTTACATAGTTTTATTAGTTTTACATAGTTTTTTATAGTTTTATATAGTTTTATAAGGTTTTATATAGTTTTATATAATTTTATTAGTTTAATATGGTTTTATATAGTTTTATATAGTTCTGTTGGTTTTATGTGGTTTTATATAGTTTTATAGAGTTTTATATAGTTTTGTTACGTTTATATAGTTTTATATAGTTTTATATAGTTTTATAGAGTTTTATATAGTTTTATAGAGTTTCATATAGTTTTGTATCGTTTTATATAGTTTTATATAGTTTTATATAGTTTTATATAGTTTTGGTGGTTTTATATAATTTTATATAGTTTTATAGAGTTTTATATAGTTTTAAATAGTTTTATAGAGTTTTATATAGTTTTATATAGTTTTATATAGTTTTGATAGTTTTATATAGTTTTATATAGTTTTATATAGTTTTATATAGTTTTATATAATTTTATTAGTTTTATATGGTTTTATATAGTTTTATATAGTTTTATACAGATTTGTTAGTTTTATATAGTTTTATTTGTTTTATACAGTTCTATATAGTTTTACATAGTTTTATAGAGTTTTATATAGTTTTAAATAGTTTTGTTAGTGTTATATAGTTTTATATTGTTTTATATAGTTTTATATACTTTTATATAGTTTTATATAGTTTTGTTAGTTTTATAAAGTTTTATATAGTTTTATATAGTTTTATTAGTTTTATATAGTTTTATGTTGTTTTATATTGTTTTATATAGTTTTATATAATTTTATATAGTTTTATACAGTTTTATACAATTTTATATTGTTTTATATTGTTCTATAGAGTTTTATATAGGTTTATGTAGTTTTGATAGTCTTATATAGTTTTTTATAGTTTTATATAGTTTTATATAGTTTTATATAGTTTTATATAGTTTTATAGAGTTTTATATAGTTTTATATAGTTTTATATAGTTTTGTTACTTTTATATAGTTTTGTTAGTTTTATATAGTTTTATATAGTTGTATATAGTTTTATATAGTTTTATATAGTTTTATTAGTTTTATATAGTTTTATATAGTTTTACATAGTTTTAATAGTTTTATATAGCTTTATACAGTTTTATATAGTTTTATATATATTTTTGGATAGTTTTATATAGTTTTGTTAGTTTTATAAAGTTTTATATAGTATTATATAGTTTTGTTAGTTTTATATAGTTATATATAGTTTTATATACTACTATATAGTTTTATATAGTTTTATTAGTTTTATATGGTTTTATATAGTTTTATATAGTTTTATATAGTTTTGTTGGTTTTATATAGTTTTATAAAGTTTTATATAGTATTATATAGTTTTGTTAGTTTTATATAGTTATATATAGTTTTATATACTACTATATAGTTTTATATAGTTTTATTAGTTTTATATGGTTTTATATAGTTTTATATAGTTTTATATAGTTTTGTTGGTTTTATATAGTTTTATATAGTTTTATAGAGTTTTATATAGTTTTATATAGTTTTATAGAGTTTCAGATAGTCTTATATAGTTTTGTTAGTTTTATATAGTTTTATATACTTTTATAGAGTTTTATATGGTATTATATAGTTTTATATAGTTTTCTTAGTTTTATTTATTTTTATATAGTTTTAAGTAGTTTTATATAGTTTTATACAGTTTTATACAGTTTTATATAGTTTTATATCGTTCTATAGAGTTTTATATAGGTTTATGTAGTTTTGCTAGTTTTATATAGTTTTTTATAGTTTTATATAGTTTTATATAGTTTTATATTGTTTTATATAGTTTGAAATAGTTTTATATAGTTTTATGTAGTGTTATATAGTTTTATAGAGTTTTATATAGTTTTATATAGTTTTATATAGTTTTATTAGTTTTACCCAGTTTTATATAGTTTCATATAGTTTTATATTGTTTTATATAGTTTGATATAGTTTTATGTAGTTTTATATAGTGTTATATAGTTTTGTTACTTTTATATAGTTTTGTTAGTTTTATATAGTTTTATATAGTTTTATGTAGTTTTATTAGTTTTACCCAGTTTTATATAGTTTCATATAGTTTTATATTGTTTTATATAGTTTTATATAGTTTTATATAGTTTTGTTAGTTTTATAGAGTTTTAAATAGTTTTATATAGTTTTATATAGTTTTGTTAGTTTTATATAGTTTTATATATTTTTATATAGATTTATACAGTTTTATATGGTTTTATTTAGTTTTACTAGTTTTATTAGTTTTATTATAGCTTTATATGGTTTTATATAGTTTTATTAGTTTTACATAGTTTTTTATAGTTTTATAGAGTTTTATAAGGTTTTATATAGTTTTGTTAGTTTTATATAGTTTTATATAATTTTATTAGTTTTATATGGTTTTATATAGTTTTATATAGTTTTATATAGTTTTATATAGTTTTGTTGGTTTTATGTAGTTTTATATAGTTTTATAGAGTTTTATATAATTTTATATAGTTCTATAGAGTTTTATATAGTTTTACATAGTTTTATATAGTTTTATATAGTTTTATATAGTTTTGTTAGTTTTATAAAGTTTTATATAGTTTTATATAGTTCTGTTAGTTTTATACAGTTTTAAACAGTTTTATATAGTTTTATATAGTTTTGTTAGTTTTATATAGTGTTATACCGTTTTATATAGTTTTGTATAGTTTTATATAGTTTTATATAGATTTATACAGTTTTATATGGTTTTATATAGGTTTATATAGCTTTATATAGTTTTATATAGCTTTATATAGTTTTATACAGTTTTATACAGTTTTATATAGTTTTATACAGTTTTATAATGTTTTATATAGTTTTATATTGTTTTGTATAGTTTTATATATTTTTATATAGATTTATACAGTTTTATATGGTTTTATTTAGTTTTACTAGTTTTATTAGTTTTATTATAGCTTTATATAGCTTTACATAGTTTTATTAGTTTTACATAGTTTTTTATAGTTTTATATAGTTTTATAAGGTTTTATATAGTTTTATATAATTTTATTAGTTTAATATGGTTTTATATAGTTTTATATAGTTCTGTTGGTTTTATGTGGTTTTATATAGTTTTATAGAGTTTTATATAGTTTTGTTACGTTTATATAGTTTTATATAGTTTTATATAGTTTTATAGAGTTTTATATAGTTTTATAGAGTTTCATATAGTTTTGTATCGTTTTATATAGTTTTATATAGTTTTATATAGTTTTATATAGTTTTGGTGGTTTTATATAATTTTATATAGTTTTATAGAGTTTTATATAGTTTTAAATAGTTTTATAGAGTTTTATATAGTTTTATATAGTTTTATATAGTTTTGATAGTTTTATATAGTTTTATATAGTTTTATATAGTTTTATATAGTTTTATATAATTTTATTAGTTTTATATGGTTTTATATAGTTTTATATAGTTTTATACAGATTTGTTAGTTTTATATAGTTTTATTTGTTTTATACAGTTCTATATAGTTTTACATAGTTTTATAGAGTTTTATATAGTTTTAAATAGTTTTGTTAGTGTTATATAGTTTTATATTGTTTTATATAGTTTTATATACTTTTATATAGTTTTATATAGTTTTGTTAGTTTTATAAAGTTTTATATAGTTTTATATAGTTTTATTAGTTTTATATAGTTTTATGTTGTTTTATATTGTTTTATATAGTTTTATATAATTTTATATAGTTTTATACAGTTTTATACAATTTTATATTGTTTTATATTGTTCTATAGAGTTTTATATAGGTTTATGTAGTTTTGATAGTCTTATATAGTTTTTTATAGTTTTATATAGTTTTATATAGTTTTATATAGTTTTATATAGTTTTATAGAGTTTTATATAGTTTTATATAGTTTTATATAGTTTTGTTACTTTTATATAGTTTTGTTAGTTTTATATAGTTTTATATAGTTGTATATAGTTTTATATAGTTTTATATAGTTTTATTAGTTTTATATAGTTTTATATAGTTTTACATAGTTTTAATAGTTTTATATAGCTTTATACAGTTTTATATAGTTTTATATATATTTTTGGATAGTTTTATATAGTTTTGTTAGTTTTATAAAGTTTTATATAGTATTATATAGTTTTGTTAGTTTTATATAGTTATATATAGTTTTATATACTACTATATAGTTTTATATAGTTTTATTAGTTTTATATGGTTTTATATAGTTTTATATAGTTTTATATAGTTTTGTTGGTTTTATATAGTTTTATATAGTTTTATAGAGTTTTATATAGTTTTATATAGTTTTATAGAGTTTCAGATAGTCTTATATAGTTTTGGTAGTTTTATATAGTTTTATATACTTTTATAGAGTTTTATATGGTTTTATATAGTTTTATATAGTTTTCTTAGTTTTATATATTTTTATATAGATTTAAGTAGTTTTATATAGTTTTACAGAGTTTTATATACTTTTATATATTTTTATATAGTTTTATAGAGTCTTATAAAGTTTTATATAGTTTTATATAGTTTTGTTAGTTCCATATATTTTTATATAGCTTTGTATAGTTTTATATAGTTCTATAGAGTTTTATATAGGTTTATATAGTCTTGTTAGTTTTATATAGTTTTATATAGTTTTATATGGTTTTATATAGTTTTATAGAGTTTTATATAGTTTAATACAGTTTTGTTAGTTATATATAGTTTTATATAGTTTTATATAGTTTTATAGAGTTTTATATAGTTTTATATAGTTTTACATAGTTTTGTTAGTTTTATATAGTTTTATATAGTGTTATATAGTTTTATAGAGTTTTCTATTGTTTGGTATAGTTTTATATAGTTTTATATAGTTTTGTTAGCTTTACATTGATTGATATAATTTTATATAGTATTATCTAGTTTTATATAGTTATATATAGTCTTACATTTTATTATATAGTTTTTTCTAGTTTTACATAATTTTATTAGTTATTTATAGTTTTATATAGTTTTACATACTTTTATATAGCTTTCTATGGCTTTATATAGTTTTATATAGTTTTATATGGTATTATGTACTTTTATATATTATTATATAATTTTATATAGTTTTATAGACTTTTATATAGTTTTATATAGTTTTATATAGTGTTATATAGTTTTATAGAGTTTCCTATAGTTTGGTATTGTTTTATATAGTTTTATATAGTTCTATAGAGTTTTATATAGTTTTATATAGTTTTATATAGTTTTGCTAGTTTTATATAGTTTTTTTAGTTTTATATAGTTTTATATATTTTTACACAGTTTTATACAGTTTTATATAGTTTTATACAGTTTTATAATGTTTTATTTAGTTTTATTAGATTTATTAGTTTTATTATAGCTTTACATAGTTTTATATAGTTTTATATAGTTTTATTAGTTTTATATGGTTTTATATAGTTTTATATAGTTATATATAGTTTTGTTGGTTTTATATAGTTTTATATAGTTTTATAGAGTTTCATATAGTTTCGTATCGTTTTATACAGTTTTATATAGTTTTATATAGTTTTGTTAGCTTTTTATGGTTATATATAGTTTTGTATAGTTTTATAAAGTTTTATATAGTTTTATAGAGTTTTATTTAGTTTTATATCGTTATGTTGGTTTTATATAGCTTTATATAGTTTTATAAAGTTTTATAAGGTTTTATATAGTTTCGTTAGTTTTATATAGTTTTATACAGTTTCTTACAGTTTTATATAGCTTTATTTAGTATTATATAGTTTTATATAGTTTTATATAGTATTATATAGTATTATACAGTTTTATACAGTTTTATATAGTTTTACCCAGTTTTGTATAGTTTTATATAGTTTTATATAGGTTTATGTAGTTGTATATAGTTTTATCCAGTTTTATATAGTTTTATGTAGTTTTATATAGTTTTATATAGTTTTAATAGTTTTCTATTGTTTTATTTAGTTTTTTATATTTTTACTCAGTTTTATATTGTTTTATATAGATTTGTAAAGTTTTATATAGTTTTATTAGATTTATATAGTTTTATATAGTTTTATATAGTATTATATAGTATTATATAGTTTTCTATAGTTTTATTAGTTTTATATAGTTTTGATAGTTTTATATAATTTTATATAGTGTTATATAGTTTTATAGAGTTTTGCATAGTTTATATAGTTTTATATAGTTTTATATAGTTTTGTATAGTTTTGTATAGTTATATATAGTTTTATAGAGTTTTCTATAGTTTTATATGGCTTTATATAGTTTTGTTAGTTCTATAGAGTTTTAAATAGTTTTATATAGGTTTATATAGTTTTATAGAGTTTTATATAGTTTTATATAGTTTTATATAGTTTTATATAGTTTTATCTAGTTTTATATAGTTTTATAGAGTTTTATAGAGTTTTATAAACTTTTATATAGTTTTATAAAGTTTTATATAGTTATATATAGTTTTATATAGTTTTGATAGTTTCATATTGTTTTATATAGTTTTATATTGTTTTATTTTTTTTTATATAGTTTTATAGAGTTTTATATTTTTGTATAGCCTTATATAGCTTTATATAGTTTTATATAGTATTATACAGTTTTATATAGTTTTATATTGTTTTATATAGCTCTATAATGTTTTACATAGTTTTATATACTTTTACATTCTTTTATATCGTTTTCTATCGCTCTATATAGTTTTATATAATCTTATATGGTATTATATAGTTTTATATAGTTTTATATAGTTTTATATAGTTTTGATAGTTTTATATAATTTTATATAGTGTTATATAGTTTTATAGAGTTTTGTATAGTTTTATATGGTTTTATATAGTTTTATATAGTTTTATATAGTTTTGTTCGTTTTATATTGTTTTATATAGTTTTGTATAGTTTTGTATAGTTATATATAGTTTTATAGAGTTTTCTATAGTTTTATATAGCTTTATATAGTTTTATATAGTTTTATATAGTTTTATACAGTTCTGTATGGTTTTGTATAGTTTTATTAGATTTATTAGTTTTATATAGTTTTATTAGTTTTGTATAGTTTTATATAGTTTTGTTAGTTTTATATAGTTTTGTTAGTTTTATATAGTTTTATATAGTTTTGTTAGTTTTATATAGTTTTATATAGTTTTATATAGTTCTATAGAGTTTTACATGGGTATATATAGTTTTGTTAGTTTTATATAATTTTAATAGTTTTATATTGTTTTATATTGTTTTTTATAGTTTTATATAGTTTTGTTAGTTTTATATAGTTTTATACAGTTTTATATAGTTTTATGTAGTTTTATTAGTTTTATATCGTCTTATATACTTTTATATAATTTTATATAGTTTTGTTAGTTTTATATAGTTATATAGTATTATGTAGCTTTATTAGTTCTATATAGTTTTATAAAGTTTTATATAGTTTTATATAGTTTTATACAGTTTTATATAGTTTTGTTGCTTTTATATAGTTTTATATAGTTTTATATTGTTTTATTAGTTTTATATAGTTTTATATAGTTTTATATAGTTTTATATAGTTTTATATAGTTTTATATAGTATTATATAGTTTTATATAGTTTTATATAGTTTTTTTAGTTTTATATAGTTAGATATAGTTTTATATAGGTTTATATAGTTTTATGTAGTTTTATATAGTTTTATATAGTTTTATATAGTTTTATATAGTTTTATATAGTTTTATATAGTTTTATATAGTATTACATAGTTTTATATAGTTTTATATAGTTCTATAGAGCTTTATATAGTTTTATATAGTTTTATATAGTTTTATGTAGTTTTATATAGTTCTCTATAGCTTTATATAGTTCTCTATAGCTTTATATAGTTTTATATAGTTTATTATAGTTTTATATTGTTTTGTTAGTTTAATATAGTTTTATATACTTTTATATAGTTTTATTAGTTTTATATAGTTGTATAGAGTTTTATATATTTTTTTATAGTTTTGTATAGCCTTATATAGCTTTATATAGTTTTATATAGTATTATACAGTTTGATATAGTTTTATATTGTTTTATATAGCTCTATAATGTTTTACATAGTTTTATATACTTTTACATTCTTTTATATCGTTTTCTATCGCTCTATATAGTTTTATATAATCTTATATGGTATTATATAGTTTTATATAGTTTTATATAGTTTTATATAGTTTTGATAGTTTTATATAATTTTATATAGTGTTATATAGTTTTATAGAGTTTTGTATAGTTTTATATAGTTTTATATAGTTTCATATAGTTTTATATAGTTTTATATAGTTTTGTTCGTTTTATATTGTTTTATATAGTTCTGTATAGTTTTGTATAGTTATATATAGTTTTATAGAGTTTTCTATAGTTTTATATGGCTTTATATAGTTTTATATAGTTTTATATAGTTTTATACAGTTCTGTATGGTTTTGTATAGTTTTATTAGATTTATCAGTTTTATATAGTTTTATTAGTTTTGTATAGTTTTATATAGTTTTGTTAGTTTTATATAGTTTTGTTAGTTTTATATAGTTTTATATAGTTTTGTTAGTTTTATATAGTTTTATATAGTTTTGTTATTTTTATATAGTTTTATATAGTTTTATATAGTTCTATAGAGTTTTACATGGGTATATATAGTTTTGTTAGTTTTATATAATTTTAATAGTTTTATATTGTTTTATATTGTTTTTTATAGTTTTATATTGTTTTATTAGTTTTATATAGTTTTATATAGTTTTATATAGTTTTATATAGTTTTATATAGTTTTATATTGTATTATATAGTTTTATATAGTTTTATATAGTTTTATATAGTTTTTTTAGTTTTATATAGTTAGATATAGTTTTATATAGGTTTATATAGTTTTATGTAGTTTTATATAGTTTTATATAGTTTTATATAGTTTTATATAGTTTTATATAGTTTTATATAGTTTTATATAGTATTACATAGTTTTATATAGTTTTATATAGTTCTATAGAGCTTTATATAGTTTTATTTAGTTTTATATAGTTTTATATAGTTTTATATAGTGTTATATAGTTTTATATAGTGTTATATAGTTTTAGATAGTTTTATATAGTTTTATATAATTTTGTTAGTTTTATATAGTTTTATATAGTTTTATATAGTTCTATAGAGTTTTATGTAGTTCTGTTAGATTTATATAGTTTTATATAGTTTAATATAGTTTTATATAGTTTTATATAGTTTTGTATAGTTTTATTAGCTGTTTATTGTTTTATATAGGGTTGTATAGTTTTATACAGTTTTATATACTTTTATATAGTTTTATATAGTATTGGATAATTCTATATAGTTTTATTAGTTTTATATATTTCTATATAGTTTTATACATTTTTCTACTGTTTTATATAGTTTTGTATAGTTTTACATACTTTTATATAGTTTTATATAGTTTTATATAGTTCTATAGAGTTTTATATAGTTTTGTTAGTTTTATTTAGTTTTATATAGTTTTATATAGTTTTATATAGTTTTATATAGTTTTGTATAGTTTTATTAGCTGTTTATTGTTTTATATAGGGTTGTATAGTTTTATACAGTTTTATATAGTTTTATATAGTTTTATATAGTATTGGATAATTCTATATTGTTTTATTAGTTTTATATAGTTCTATATAGTTTTATACATTTTTATACTGATTTATATAGTTTTGTATAGTTTTACACAGTTTTATTTAGTTTTATATAGTTTTATATAGTTCTATAGAGTTTTATATAGTTTTGTTAGTTTTAAATAATTTTATATAGTTTTATATAGTTTTATATAGTTTTATATAGTTCTATAGAGTTTTACATAGTTTTGTTAGTTTTATTTAGTTTTATATAGTTTTATATAGTTTTATATAGTTTTGTATAGCTTTATTAGCTGTTTATTGTTTTATATAGGGTTGTATAGTTTTATACAGTTTTATATAGTTTTATATAGTTTTATATAGTATTGGATAATTCTATATTGTTTTATTAGTTTTATATAGTTCTATATAGTTTTATACATTTTTATACTGATTTATATAGTTTTGTATAGTTTTACATAGTTTTATATAGTTTTATATAGTTTTATATAGTTCTATAGAGTTTTATATAGTTTTGTTAGTTTTATATAGTTTTATATAGTTTTATATAGTTTTATATAGTTTTATACAGCATTGGATAATTCTATATAGTTTTATTAGTTTTATATAGTTCTATATAGTTTTATACATTTTTATACAGTTTTATATAGTTTTGTATTGTTTTACATAATTTTATACAGTTTTATATAGTTTTATATAGTTTTATATAGTTCTATAGAGTTTTATATAGTTTTGTTAGTTTTATTTAGTTTCATATAGTTTTATATAGTTTTATATAGTGTTATATAGTTTAATATAGTTTTATTACTTCTATATAGTTTTACATAGTTTTATATAGTTTTATTAGTTTTATTAGTTTTATTAGTTTTATATAGTTTTATATAGTTTTATATAGTTTTATATAGTTTTATATAGTTTTATATAGTTTTATATAGTTTTATATAGTTTTATATAGTTTTATGTAGTTTTATATAGTTTTATATAGTTTTATAGAGTTTTATATAGTTTTATAGAGTTTTATATAGTTTTATATAGTTTTGTTACTCTTATATAGTTTTGTTAGTTTTCTATAGTTTTTTATAGTTTTATATAGTTTTATATAGTTTTATTAGTTTTATATCGTCTTATATACTTTTATATAATTTTATATAGATTTGTTAGTTTTATACAGTTTTATATAGTTTTATGTAGCTTTATTAGTTCTATATAGTTTTATACAGTTTTATATAGTTTTGATGCTTTTAAATAGTTTTATATAGTTTTATATTGTTTTATTAGTTTTATATAGTTTTATATAGTTTTATATAGTTTTGTTAGTTTTATATAGTTTTATATACTTTTATATAGTTTTATATAGTTTTATATAGTTTTGTTAGTTTTATATAGTTTTATATAGTTTTATACAGTTTTATATAGTTTTATATAGTTTTATTAGTTTTATATAGTTTTATATAGTTTAATATAGTTTTATTACTTCTATATAGTTTAATATAGTTCTATATAGTTTTGTAGAGTTTTATATAGTTTTATATAGTTTTGTTGGTTTTATATAGTTTTATATAGTTTTATACAGTTTTATTAGTTTTATATAGTTTTATATAGTTTTATATAGTGTTATATAGTTTTATAGAGTTTTATATAGTTTTATATAGTTTTATATAGTTTTATATAGTTTTATATAGTTTTATATAGTTTTATATCGTTTTATATAGTTTTATATAGTTTATATAGTTTTATATAGTTTTATACAGTGTTATATAGTTTTATATAGTGTTATATAGTTTTAGATAGTTTTATATAGTTTTATATAATTTTGTTAGTTTTATATAGTTTTATATAGTTTTATATAGTTTTATATAGTTCTATAGAGTTTTATGTAGTTCTGTTAGATTTATATAGTTTTAAATAGTTTTATATAGTTTTGTATAGTTTTATTAGGTGTTTATTGTTTTATATAGGGTTGTATAGTTTTATACAGTTTTATATAGTATTGGATAATTCTATATAGTTTTATTAGTTTTATATAGTTCTATATAGTTTTATACATTTTTATACTGTTTTATATAGTTTTGTATAGTTTTACATAGTTTTATATAGTTTTATATAGTTTTATATAGTTCTATAGAGTTTTACATAGTTTTGTTAGTCCTATACAGATTTACATAGTTTTATAGGGTATTATACAGTTTTATATAGTTTTGTTAGTTTTATATAGTTTTATTACTTCTATATAGTTTTACATAGTTTTATATAGTTTTATTAGTTTTATATAGTTTTATATAGTTTTATATAGTTTTTTATAGCTTTATATTGTTTTATATAGTTTTATATAGTTTTATATAGTTTTATATAGTTTTGTTAGTGATATATATTTTTATATAGTTTTATATAGGGTTATATATTTTTATATAGTTTTATATAGTTTTATATAATTTTATATAGTTTTATATAGTGTTATATAGTTTTATATATTTTTATATAGTTTCATATAGTTTTATATAGTTTTATATAGTTTTATACAGTTTTATAGAGGTTTATATAGGTTTATATAGTTTTGTTAGTTTTATTAGTTTTATACAGTTTTATATAGTACTATATAGTTTTATATAATTTTATTAGTTTTGTATAGTTTTATATAGTTTTATATAGTTTTATATAGTTTTATATAGTTTTATATAGTTTTATATAGTTTTATATAGTTTTATATAGTTTTATATAGCTTTATATTGTTTTATATAGTTTTATATAGTTTTATATAGTTTTATATAGGTTTATATATTTTTATATAGTTTTATATAGTTTTGTTAGTTTTATATATTTTTATATAGTTTTATATAGTTTTATAGAGGTTTATATAGTTTTATATAGTTTTACATAGTTTTATAGAGGTTTATATAGTTTTATATAGTTTTGTTAGTTTTATACAGTTTTACATAGTTTTATAGGGTATTATATAGTTTTATATAGTTTTAATAGTTTTATAGAGTTTTATATAGTTTTGTTAGTTTCATATAGTTTTTTATAGTTTTATATAGCTTTATATAGTTTTATATAGTTTTATATAGTTTTGTTAGTTTCATATAGTTTTTTATAGTTTTATATAGCTTTATATAGTTTTATATAGTTACATATCGTTTTATATAGTTTTGTTAGTTTTATATAGTTTTATATAGTTTTATATGGTTTTATTAGTTTTACATAGTTTTATGTAGTTTTATATAGTTTTATATAGTTTTATATAGTTTTGTTAGTTTTATATAGTTTTATATAGTTTTATATAGTACTATATAGTTTTTATCGTTTTATTAGTTTTATATTGTTTTATATAGTACTATATAGTTTTATATAATTTTATTAGTTTTATATGGTTTTGTTAATTTAGTATAGATTTATATAGTTTTAAATAGTTTTACAGAGTTTTATATAGTTTTATATAGTTTTGTTAGTTTTATATAGTTTTATATAGTACTATATAGTTTTTATAGTTTTATTAGTTTTATATAGTTTTATATAGTACTATATAGTTTTATATAATTTTATTAGTTTTATATAGTTTTATATAGTTTTATATAGTTTTGTTAGTTTTATATAGTTTTATATACTTTTATATAGTTTTATATAGTTTTGTTAGTTTTATATAGTTTTATATAGTTTTATACAGTTTTATATAGTTTTATATAGTTTTATTAGTTTTATATAGTTTTATATAGTTTAATATAGTTTTATTACTTCTATATAGTTTAATATAGTTCTATATAGTTTTGTAGAGTTTTATATAGTTTTATATAGTTTTGTTGGTTTTATATAGTTTTATATAGTTTTATACAGTTTTATTAGTTTTATATAGTTTTATATAGTTTTATATAGTGTTATATAGTTTTATAGAGTTTTATATAGTTTTATATAGTTTTATATAGTTTTATATAGTTTTATATAGTTTTATATAGTTTTATATCGTTTTATATAGTTTTATATAGTTTATATAGTTTTATATAGTTTTATACAGTGTTATATAGTTTTATATAGTGTTATATAGTTTTAGATAGTTTTATATAGTTTTATATAATTTTGTTAGTTTTATATAGTTTTATATAGTTTTATATAGTTTTATATAGTTCTATAGAGTTTTATGTAGTTCTGTTAGATTTATATAGTTTTAAATAGTTTTATATAGTTTTGTATAGTTTTATTAGGTGTTTATTGTTTTATATAGGGTTGTATAGTTTTATACAGTTTTATATAGTATTGGATAATTCTATATAGTTTTATTAGTTTTATATAGTTCTATATAGTTTTATACATTTTTATACTGTTTTATATAGTTTTGTATAGTTTTACATAGTTTTATATAGTTTTATATAGTTTTATATAGTTCTATAGAGTTTTACATAGTTTTGTTAGTCCTATACAGATTTACATAGTTTTATAGGGTATTATACAGTTTTATATAGTTTTGTTAGTTTTATATAGTTTTATTACTTCTATATAGTTTTACATAGTTTTATATAGTTTTATTAGTTTTATATAGTTTTATATAGTTTTATATAGTTTTTTATAGCTTTATATTGTTTTATATAGTTTTATATAGTTTTATATAGTTTTATATAGTTTTGTTAGTGATATATATTTTTATATAGTTTTATATAGGGTTATATATTTTTATATAGTTTTATATAGTTTTATATAATTTTATATAGTTTTATACAGTGTTATATAGTTTTATATATTTTTATATAGTTTCATATAGTTTTATATAGTTTTATATAGTTTTATACAGTTTTATAGAGGTTTATATAGGTTTATATAGTTTTGTTAGTTTTATTAGTTTTATACAGTTTTATATAGTACTATATAGTTTTATATAATTTTATTAGTTTTGTATAGTTTTATATAGTTTTATATAGTTTTATATAGTTTTATATAGTTTTATATAGTTTTATATAGTTTTATATAGTTTTATATAGTTTTATATAGCTTTATATTGTTTTATATAGTTTTATATAGTTTTATATAGTTTTATATAGGTTTATATATTTTTATATAGTTTTATATAGTTTTGTTAGTTTTATATATTTTTATATAGTTTTATATAGTTTTATAGAGGTTTATATAGTTTTATATAGTTTTACATAGTTTTATAGAGGTTTATATAGTTTTATATAGTTTTGTTAGTTTTATACAGTTTTACATAGTTTTATAGGGTATTATATAGTTTTATATAGTTTTAATAGTTTTATAGAGTTTTATATAGTTTTGTTAGTTTCATATAGTTTTTTATAGTTTTATATAGCTTTATATAGTTTTATATAGTTTTATATAGTTTTGTTAGTTTCATATAGTTTTTTATAGTTTTATATAGCTTTATATAGTTTTATATAGTTACATATCGTTTTATATAGTTTTGTTAGTTTTATATAGTTTTATATAGTTTTATATGGTTTTATTAGTTTTACATAGTTTTATGTAGTTTTATATAGTTTTATATAGTTTTATATAGTTTTGTTAGTTTTATATAGTTTTATATAGTTTTGTATAGTACTATATAGTTTTTATCGTTTTATTAGTTTTATATAGTTTTATATAGTACTATATAGTTTTATATAATTTTATTAGTTTTATATGGTTTTGTTAATTTAGTATAGATTTATATAGTTTTAAATAGTTTTACAGAGTTTTATATAGTTTTATATAGTTTTGTTAGTTTTATATAGTTTTATATAGTACTATATAGTTTTTATAGTTTTATTAGTTTTATATAGTTTTATATAGTACTATATAGTTTTATATAATTTTATTAGTTTTACATAGTTTTATACAGTTTTATATAGTTTAATTACTTTTATATAGTTATATATAGTTTTATATAGTTTTATCAGTTTTATATAGTTTTATATAGTTTTATATAGTTTTATATAGTTTTATATAGTTTTATATAGTTTTATATAGTTTTATATAGTTCTATAGAGTTTTATGTAGGTTTATGCAGTTTTGTTAGTTTTATATAGTTTTTTATAGTTTTATATAATTTCATATAGCTTTATTTAGTTTTACATAGTTTTATATAGTTTTATAGAGTTTGATAAAGTTTTATATAGTTTTATATAGTTTTATATAGTTTTATATAGTTTTATATACTTCTATAGAGTTTTATATAGGCTCTTATAGTTTTGTTAATTTTATATAGTTTCATTAAGTTTTATATAGTTTTATATAGTCTTATGTAGCTCTATATAGTTTTATATAGTATTATACAGTTTTATATAGTTTTAAATAGTTCTACATAGTTTTATACAGCTTTATATAGTTTCATATAGTTTTATACAGTTTCATACAGTTTTATATAGTTTAAATAGTTTTATATAGTTTTGTTAGTTTTATATAGTTTTATATAGTTTTATAGAGTTTTATATAGTTTTATATAGTTTTATATGGTTTTATATAGTTTTATATAGTTTTATATAGTTTTATATAGTTTTGTTAGTTTTATATAGTTTTATTTAGTTCTGTTAGTTTTACATATTTTTATATAGTTTTATATAGTTTTATTTAGTTTTATACAGTTTTATATAGTTTTATATAGTGTTATATAGTTTTATATAGTTTTGTTACTTTTATATAGTTCTTTATAGTTTTGTACAGTTTTATTAGTTTTATGTAATTTTATATAGTTTTATATAGTGTTATATAGTTTTATATAGTTTTATATAGTTTAATAATGTTTTATATAGTTTTATATAGTTTTATTAGTTTTATAAAGTTTTATATAGTGTTATATAGTTTTATAGAGGTTTATATAGTTTTATATAGTTCTGTTAGTTTTATATATTTTTATATAGTTTTATATAGATTTATAGAGGTTTATACAGTTTTACCTAGTTTTGTTAGTTTTATACAGATGTGCATAGTTTTATAGGGTAGTATATAGTTTTATATAGTTTTATTAGTTTTATACAGTTTTATATACTTTTATATAGTTCTATAGAGTTTTATATAGGTTTATATAGTTTTGTTAGTTTTATATAGTCTTTTATAATTTTACATAGTTTTATATAGCTTTATATAGTTTTATATAGTTTTATATAGTTTTATATAGTTTTGTTAGTTATATATAGTTTTATATAGTTTTATATAGGTTTATATATTTTTATATAGCTTTATATAGTTTTATATAGTTTTATATAGTTTTATATAGTTTTATATAGTGTTATATAGTTTTATAGAGTTTTATATAGTTTTATATAGTTTTATATAGTTTTATATAGTTTTATATAGTTTTATATAGTTTTTTATAGTTTTATATAGTTTTGTTAGTTTTATATAGTTTTATATAGTTTTATATAATTTTATATAGTTTTATTAGTTTTATGTAATTTTATTTAGGTTTATATAGTTTTATATAGTTTTATATAGTGTTATATAGATTTATATAGTTTTGTTACTTTTATATAGTTTTTTATAGTTTTGTACAGTTTTATATAGTTTTATATAGTTTTATATAGTTTTATATAGTTTTATCTATTTTTATATAGTTTTATTAGTTTTATAAAGTTTTATATAGTGTTATATAGTTTTATAGAGGTTTATATAGTTTTACATAGTTTTGTTAGTTTTACACAGATTTACATAGTTTTATAGGGTATTATATAGTTTTATATAGTTTTATTAGTTTTATACAGTTCTATATAGTATATATAGTTTTATATAGTTTTATATAGTTTTATATAGTTTTATATAGTTTTTTATAGTTTTATATAGTTTTGTTAGTTTTATATAGTTTTATATAGTTTTATATAGTTTTATTAGTTTTATATAGTTTTATCTATTTTTATATAGTTTTATTAGTTTTATATAGCTTTATATAGTTTTATATAGTTTTATATAGTTTTATAGAATTTTGTATATTTTTTATAGTTTTATATAGTTTTAAATAGATCTACATAGTTTTATAGAGTTTTATATGGTTTTATATAGTTTGATATTGTTTGATATAGTTTTATAGTGTTTTATAAAGTTTTATATTGTTTTATATAGTTTTGTATAGTTTTATATAGTTTTATATAGTTTTATATAGTTTTATATAGTTTTATAGAGGTTTATATAGTTTTATATAGTTTTGTTAGTTTTATATAGTTTTATATAGTTTTATATAGTTTTATATAGTTTTATATAGTCTTATTAGTTTTATGTAATTTTATTTAGGTTTATATTGTTTTATATAGTTTTATATAGTGTTATATAGATTTATATAGTTTTGTTACTTTTATATAGTTTTTTATAGTTTTGTACAGTTTTATATAGTTTTATATAGTTTTATATAGTTTTATATAGTTTTATATAGTGTTATATAGTTTTATATAGTGTTATATAGTTTTAGATAGTTTTATATAGTTTTATATAATTTTGTTAGTTTTATATAGTTTTATATAGTTTTATATAGTTTTATATAGTTCTATAGAGTTTTATGTAGTTCTGTTAGATTTATATAGTTTTATATAGTTTAATATAGTTTTACATAGTTTTATATAGTTTTATATAGTTTTATATAGTTCTATAGAGTTTTATATAGTTTTGTTAGTTTTATATAGTTATATAGAGTTTTATGTAGTTCTGTTAGATTTATATAGTTTTATATAGTTTTATATAGTTTTATATAGTTTTATACAGCGTTGGATAATTCTATATAGTTTTATTAGTTTTTTATAGTTCTATATAGTTTTATACATTTTATACAGTTTTATATAGTTTTGTATAGTTTTACATAATTTTATATAGTTTTATATAGTTTTATATAGTTTTATATAGTTTTATATAGTTCTATAGAGTTTTATATAGTTTTGTTAGTTTTATTTAGTTTCATATAGTTTTATATAGTTTTATATAGTGTTATATAGTTTTAGATAGTTATATATAGTTTTATATAGTTTTATATAGTTTTATATAGTTTCATGGAGCTTTATACAGTATTATATAGTTTTGTTAGTTTTATATAGTTTTATATAGGTTTACATAGTTTCATATAGTTTTGTTAGTTTTATATAGTTTATATAGTTTTATATAGTTTTACACAGTGTTATATAGTTTAATATAGTTTTGTTAGTTTTATTTAGTTTTATATAGTTTTATATAGTTTTATATAGTGTTATATAGTTTTATATAGTGTTATATAGTTTTAGATAGTTTTATATAGTTTTATATAATTTTGTTAGTTTTATATAGTTTTATATAGTTTTATATAGTTTTGTATAGTTTTACATAGTTTTATATAGTTTTATATAGTTTTATATAGTGTTATATAGTTTTATTAGATTTACATAGTTTTATATAGTTTTGTTAGTTTTGTATAGTTTTATATAGTTTTGTTAGTTTTATATAGTTTTATATAGTTTTGTTGGTTTTATATAGTTTTATATAGTTTTATATAGTTTTGTTAGTTTTATATAGTTTTATATAGGTTTATATTGTTTCATATAGTTTTGTTAGTTTTATATAGTTTTATATAGTTTTATATAGTTTTATGGAGTTTTATATAGTTTTATATAGTTTTATATAGTTTTGTATAGTTTTATATAGTTTTATTAGTTTTATACAGTTTTATATAGTTTTATATAGTTTTATATAGTTTTATTAGTTTTATATCGTCTTATATACTTTTATATAATTTTATATAGATTTGTTTGTTTTATATAGTTTTATATTGTTTTATGTAGCTTTATTAGTTCTATATAGTTTTATAAAGTTTTATATAGTTTTATACAGTTTTATATAGTTTTGTTGCTTTTAAATAGTTTTATATAGTTTTATATTGTTTTATTAGTTTTATATAGTTTTATGTAGTTTTATATAGTTTTGTTAGTTTTTATATAGTTTTATATACTTTTATATTGTTTTATATAGTTTTGTTAGTTTTATATAGTTTTATATAGTTTTATTAGTTTTATATAGTTTTATATAGTTTAATATAGTTTTATTACTTCTATATAGTTTAATATAGTTCTATATAGTTTTGTAGAGTTTTATATAGATTTATATAGTTTTGTTGGTTTTATATAGTTTTATATAGTTTTCTACAGTTTTATTAGTTTTATATAGTTTTATATAGTTTTATATAGTGTTATATAGTTTTATAGAGTTTTATATAGTTTTATATAGTTTTGTTAGTTTAATATAGTTTTATATAGTTTTATTAGTTTTATTAGTTTTATTAGTTTTATATAGTTTTATTAGTTTTATATAGTTTTATACAGTTTTATATAGTTTTATATAGTTTTATATAGTTTTATATAGTTTTATATAGTTTTATATAGTTTTATATAGTTTTATATAGTTTTATATAGTTCTATAGAGTTTTATATAGTTTTGTTAGTTTTATTTAGTTTCATATAGTTTTATATAGTTTTATATAGTGTTATATAGTTTTAGATAGTTATATATAGTTTTATATAGTTTTGTTAGTTTTATATAGTTTTATATAGTTTTATATAGTTTTATATAGTTTTATATAGCTTTATATAGTTTTATATAGTTTTGTTAGTTTTGCATAGTTTTATATAGCTTCATATAGGTTTATATTGGTTTATGTAGCTTCATATAGTTGTACACAGTTTTATACAGTTCTATACAGTTTTATACAGTTTTATATAGTTTTATACAGTTTTATATCGTTTTATATAGTTTTATTAGTTTTGTTCGTTTTATTAGTTTTATTAGTTTTATTATAGCTTTATATAGTTTTATATAGTATTATACAGTTCCATATAGTTTCATATAGTTCTACATAATTTTATATAGCTTTATATAGTTTTATTTAGTTTTATACAGTTTTATACAGTTTTATATAGTTTTATATAGTTTTGTATAGTTTTACATAGTTTTATATAGTTTTATATAGTTTTATATAGTGTTATATAGTTTTATTAGATTTACATAGTTTTATATAGTTTTGTTAGATTTGTATAGTTTTATATAGTTTTGTTAGTTTTATATAGTTTTATATAGTTTTGTTGGTTTTATATAGTTTTATATAGTTTTATATAGTTTTGTTAGTTTTATATAGTTTTATATAGGTTTATATTGTTTCATATAGTTTTGTTAGTTTTATATAGTTTTATATAGTTTTATATAGTTTTATGGAGTTTTATATAGTTTTATATAGTTTTATATAGTTTTGTATAGTTTTATATAGTTTTATTAGTTTTATACAGTTTTATATAGTTTTATATAGTTTTATATAGTTTTATTAGTTTTATATCGTCTTATATCGTCTTATATACTTTTATATAATTTTATATAGATTTGTTTGTTTTATATAGTTTTATATTGTTTTGTGTAGCTTTATTAGTTCTATATAGTTTTATAAAGTTTTATATAGTTTTATACAGTTTTATATAGTTTTGTTGCTTTTAAATAGTATTATATAGTTTTATATTGTTTTATTAGTTTTATATAGTTTTATGTAGTTTTATATAGTTTTATATAGTTTTATATAGTTTTATATAGTTTTATATAGTTTTATATAGTTTTATAAAGCTTTATATAGTTTTATATAGTTTTATATAGTTTTATATAGTTTTATATAGTTTTATATAGTTTTATATAGTTTTGCTAGTTTTATATAGTTTTATATACTTTTATATAGTTTAGTTAGTTTTATATAGTTTTATATAGTTTTATATAGTTTCATTATCGTTATATAGTTTTACATAGTTTTATATAGTATTATATAGTCTTGTATAGTTTTATTAGTTTTATATAGGTTCAAATAGTTTTAATAGAATTTTATAGTTTTACATAGTTTTATTTAGCCCTATATATTTTTACATAGTTTTATTAGCTTCATATAGTTTTCTATAGTTTTGTATAGTTTTATATAGTTTTATGTTGTTTTATATAGTTTTATATAGTTTTATATAATTTTATATAGTTTTATATAGTTTTGTTAGTTTTATATAGTTTTATATAGTTTTGTTAGTTTTGTTAGTTTTATATAGTTTTAGACAGTTCTATATAGTTTTATATAGTTATGTATAGTTTTATATAGTATAATATATTTTTTTATAGTTTCACATGATTTTATTAGTTATTTATAGTTTTATATAGTGTTATATGGTATTTTATAGTTATATATAGTATTATATAGTTTTGTATAGTTTTATAGAGTTTTGTATAGTTTTATATAGTTTTATATAGTTTTATATAGTGTTATATAGTTTTATATAGTGTTATATAGTTTTAGATAGTTTTATATAGTTTCATATAATTTTGTTAGTTTTATATAGTTTTATATAGTTTTATATAGTTTTATATAGTTTTATATAGTTCTATAGAGTTTTATGTAGTTCTGTTAGATTTATATAGTTTTATATAGTTTAATATAGTTTTATATAGTTTTATATAGTTTTGTATATTTTTATTAGCTGTTTATTGTTTTATATAGGGTTGTATAGTTTTATACAGTTTTATATAGTTTTATATAGTTTTATATAGTATTGGATAATTCTATATAGTTTTATTAGTTTTATATATTTCTATATAGTTTTATACATTTTTATACTGTTTTATATAGTTTTGTATAGTTTTACATAGTTTTATATAGTTTTATATAGTTTTATATAGTTCTATAGAGTTTTATATAGTTTTGTTAGTTTTATTTAGTTTTATATAGTTTTATATAGTTTTATATAGTTTTGTATAGTTTTATTAGCTGTTTATTGTTTTATATAGGGTTGTATAGTTTTATACAGTTTTATATAGTTTTATATAGTTTGATATAGTATTGGATAATTCTATATTGTTTTATTAGTTTTATATAGTTTTATATAGTTTTATATAGTTTTATATACTTTTTTAGAGTTTTATATAGTTTTAAATAGTTTTGTTAGTTTTATTAGTTTTATACAGTTTTATATAGTACTATATAGTTTTATATAATTTTAATAGTTTTATATAGTTTTATATAGTTTTTTGTAGTTTTATATAGTTTTGTTAGTTTTGTTAGTTTTATATAGTTTTACATAGTTTTATATAGTTTTATTAGTTTTCTATAGTTTTATATAGTTCTATATAGTTTTATTGAGTTTTATATAGTTTTATATAGTTTTATATAGTTTTATATAGTTTTAAATAGTTCTGCATAGTTTTATAGAGTTTTATATAGTTTTATATAGCTTGATATTGTTTGATATAGTTTTATAGAGTTTTATAAAGTTTTATATTGTTTTATATAGTTTTGTTAGTTTTATATATTTTTAAATAGTTTTATATAGTTTTATATAGTTTTATAGAGGTTTATATAGGTTTATATAGTTTTGTTAGTTTTATACAGTTTTACATAGTTTTATAGATTATTATATAGTTTAATATGGTTTTATTAGTTTTATACAGTTTTATATAGTACTATATAGTTTTATATAATTTTAATAGTTTTATATAGTTTTATATAGTTTTTTATAGTTTTATATAGTTTTGTTAGTATTATGTAGTTTTATATAGTTTTATATACTTTTATATAGCTTTATACAGTTTTATATAGATCTATAGAGTTTTATATAGGTTTAGATAGTTTTGTTAGTTTTATATAGCTTTATATAGTTTTATATAGTTTTATATAGTTTTATAGAGTTTTGTATATTTTTATATAGTTTTATATAGTTTTAAATAGATGTACATAGTTTTATAGAGTTTTATATAGTTTTATATAGTTTGATATTGTTTGATATAGTTTTATAGAGTTTTATAAAGTTTTATATAGTTTTATATAGTTTTATATAGTTTTATATAGTTTTATATAGTGTTATATAGTTTTATTAGATTTACATAGTTTTATATAGTTTTGTTAGATTTGTATAGTTTTATATAGTTTTGTTAGTTTTATATAGTTTTATATAGTTTTGTTGGTTTTATATAGTTTTATATAGTTTTATATAGTTTTGTTAGTTTTATATAGTTTTATATAGGTTTATATTGTTTCATATAGTTTTGTTAGTTTTATATAGTTTTATATAGTTTTATATAGTTTTATGGAGTTTTATATAGTTTTATATAGTTTTATATAGTTTTGTATAGTTTTATATAGTTTTATTAGTTTTATACAGTTTTATATAGTTTTATATAGTTTTATATAGTTTTATTAGTTTTATATCGTCTTATATCGTCTTATATACTTTTATATAATTTTATATAGATTTGTTTGTTTTATATAGTTTTATATTGTTTTGTGTAGCTTTATTAGTTCTATATAGTTTTATAAAGTTTTATATAGTTTTATACAGTTTTATATAGTTTTGTTGCTTTTAAATAGTATTATATAGTTTTATATTGTTTTATTAGTTTTATATAGTTTTATGTAGTTTTATATAGTTTTATATAGTTTTATATAGTTTTATATAGTTTTATATAGTTTTATATAGTTTTATAAAGCTTTATATAGTTTTATATAGTTTTATATAGTTTTATATAGTTTTATATAGTTTTATATAGTTTTATATAGTTTTGCTAGTTTTATATAGTTTTATATACTTTTATATAGTTTAGTTAGTTTTATATAGTTTTATATAGTTTTATATAGTTTCATTATCGTTATATAGTTTTACATAGTTTTATATAGTATTATATAGTCTTGTATAGTTTTATTAGTTTTATATAGGTTCAAATAGTTTTAATAGAATTTTATAGTTTTACATAGTTTTATTTAGCCCTATATATTTTTACATAGTTTTATTAGCTTCATATAGTTTTCTATAGTTTTGTATAGTTTTATATAGTTTTATGTTGTTTTATATAGTTTTATATAGTTTTATATAATTTTATATAGTTTTATATAGTTTTGTTAGTTTTATATAGTTTTATATAGTTTTGTTAGTTTTGTTAGTTTTATATAGTTTTAGACAGTTCTATATAGTTTTATATAGTTATGTATAGTTTTATATAGTATAATATATTTTTTTATAGTTTCACATGATTTTATTAGTTATTTATAGTTTTATATAGTGTTATATGGTATTTTATAGTTATATATAGTATTATATAGTTTTGTATAGTTTTATAGAGTTTTGTATAGTTTTATATAGTTTTATATAGTTTTATATAGTGTTATATAGTTTTATATAGTGTTATATAGTTTTAGATAGTTTTATATAGTTTCATATAATTTTGTTAGTTTTATATAGTTTTATATAGTTTTATATAGTTTTATATAGTTTTATATAGTTCTATAGAGTTTTATGTAGTTCTGTTAGATTTATATAGTTTTATATAGTTTAATATAGTTTTATATAGTTTTATATAGTTTTGTATATTTTTATTAGCTGTTTATTGTTTTATATAGGGTTGTATAGTTTTATACAGTTTTATATAGTTTTATATAGTTTTATATAGTATTGGATAATTCTATATAGTTTTATTAGTTTTATATATTTCTATATAGTTTTATACATTTTTATACTGTTTTATATAGTTTTGTATAGTTTTACATAGTTTTATATAGTTTTATATAGTTTTATATAGTTCTATAGAGTTTTATATAGTTTTGTTAGTTTTATTTAGTTTTATATAGTTTTATATAGTTTTATATAGTTTTGTATAGTTTTATTAGCTGTTTATTGTTTTATATAGGGTTGTATAGTTTTATACAGTTTTATATAGTTTTATATAGTTTGATATAGTATTGGATAATTCTATATTGTTTTATTAGTTTTATATAGTTTTATATAGTTTTATATAGTTTTATATAGTTTTATATACTTTTTTAGAGTTTTATATAGTTTTAAATAGTTTTGTTAGTTTCATTAGTTTTATACAGTTTTATATAGTACTATATAGTTTTATATAATTTTAATAGTTTTATATAGTTTTATATAGTTTTTTGTAGTTTTATATAGTTTTGTTAGTTTTGTTAGTTTTATATAGTTTTACATAGTTTTATATAGTTTTATTAGTTTTCTATAGTTTTATATAGTTCTATATAGTTTTATTGAGTTTTATATAGTTTTATATAGTTTTATATAGTTTTATATAGTTTTAAATAGTTCTGCATAGTTTTATAGAGTTTTATATAGTACTATATAGTTTTATATAATTTTAATAGTTTTATATAGTTTTATATAGTTTTTTATAGTTTTATATAGTTTTGTTAGTATTATGTAGTTTTATATAGTTTTATATACTTTTATATAGCTTTATACAGTTTTATATAGATCTATAGAGTTTTATATAGGTTTAGATAGTTTTGTTAGTTTTATATAGCTTTATATAGTTTTATATAGTTTTATATAGTTTTATAGAGTTTTGTATATTTTTATATAGTTTTATATAGTTTTAAATAGATGTACATAGTTTTATAGAGTTTTATATAGTTTTATATAGTTTGATATTGTTTGATATAGTTTTATAGAGTTTTATAAAGTTTTATATAGTTTTATATAGTTTTATATAGTTTTTTATAGTTTTATATAGTTTTGTTAGTTTTATATAGTTTTATATAGTTTTATTAGTTTTATATAGTTTTATACAGTTTTATATAGTACTATGTAGTTTTATATAATTTTAATAGTTTTATGTAGTTTTATATAGTTTTGTATAGTTTTATATAGTTTTCTATAGTTTTTCATAGTTTGATATAGTTTTATATAGTTTTATATAGTTTTATATAGTTTTATATAGTTTTATATAGTTCTATAGAGTTTTATATAGGTTCTTATAGTTTTGTTAGTTATATATAGTTTTATTAAGTTTTATATAGTTTTATATAGTCTTATATAGCTTTATATAGTTTTATATAGTATTATATAGTTTTATATAATTTTAATAGTTTTATATAGTTTTATATAGTTTTACATAGTTTTATATAGTTTTATATAGTTTTTTATAGTTTTATATAGTTTTGTTAGTTTTATATAGTTTTATATAGTTTTATATAATTTTATATAGTTTTATTAGTTTTATGTAATTTTATTTAGGTTTATATAGTTTTATATAGTTTTATATAGTGTTATATAGTTTTATAGAGGTTTATATAGTTTTACATAGTTTTGTTAGTTTTACACAGATTTACATAGTTTTATAGGGTACTATATAGTTTTATATAGTTTTATTAGTTTTATACAGTTCTATATAGTACTATATAGTTTTATATAATTTTAATAGATTTATATAGTTTTATATAGTTTTTTATAGTTTTATATAGTTTTGTTAGTTTTATATAGTTTTATATAGTTTTATATAGTTTTATTAGTTTTATATAGTTTTATCTATTTTTATATAGTTTTATTAGTTTTATATAGCTTTATATAGTTTTATATAGTTTTATATAGTTTTATAGAATTTTGTATATTTTTTATAGTTTTATATAGTTTTAAATAGATCTACATAGTTTTATAGAGTTTTATATGGTTTTATATAGTTTGATATTGTTTGATATAGTTTTATAGTGTTTTATAAAGTTTTATATTGTTTTATATAGTTTTGTATAGTTTTATATAGTTTTATATAGTTTTATATAGTTTTATATAGTTTTATAGAGGTTTATATAGTTTTATATAGTTTTGTTAGTTTTATATAGTTTTATATAGTTTTATATAGTTTTATATAGTTTTATATAGTCTTATTAGTTTTATGTAATTTTATTTAGGTTTATATAGTTTTATATAGTTTTATATAGTGTTATATAGATTTATATAGTTTTGTTACTTTTATATAGTTTTTTATAGTTTTGTACAGTTTTATATAGTTTTATATAGTTTTATATAGTTTTATATAGTTTTATATAGTGTTATATAGTTTTATATAGTGTTATATAGTTTTAGATAGTTTTATATAGTTTTATATAATTTTGTTAGTTT
>NW_027475289.1:0-93743 GCF_051020985.1 Nomia melanderi | reverse complement strand
AAACTGTATAAAACTGTATAAAACTATATAACACTATATAAAACTATATAAAACTATATAAAACTATATAAAAGTATATAATACTATATAACACTGTATAAAACTAATAAGACTGTATATTACTATATAATACTATATAAAACTATATGCATCTACATAAAACTATACGAAACTATATAAAACTATATAAAACTATATAAAACTATATAAAACTATATAAAACTATATAAAACTAATAAAACTATATAAAACTATATAAAACTATGTAAAACTATAAAAAACTATATAAAACTATATAAAACGATATAAAACTATATAAAACTAATAAAACTATATAAAACTATATAAAACTATATAAAACTATATAAAACTATATAAAACTATATAAAACTATATAAAACTATATAAAGCTATATAAAACTAATAAAACTATACGAAACTATATAGCACTATATAAAACTATATAAAAGTATACAAAACTATGTAAAACTATATAAAACTATATAAAACTATGTAGAACTACATTAAACTATTTAAAACTGTATTAAAACTATATAAAACTATATAAAACTATATGAATCTATATAAAACTATATAAAACTAATAAAACTATATAAAACTATATAAAACTAACTGAAACTATATAATACTATATAAACCTATATGAAACTATATAAAACTATATAAAACTATATAAAACTATATTAAACTATATAAAACTATATAAAACTAATAAAACTATATAAAACTATATAAAACTATATAAAACTATATAAAACTATATAAAACTAACTGAAACTATATAATACTATATAAACCTATATGAAACTATATAAAACTATATAAAACTATATAAAACTATATTAAACTATATAAAACTATATAAAAACTAATAAAACTATATAAAACTATATAAAACTGTATAAAACTATATAAAACTAATAAAACTATATAAAACTATGTAGAACTATATTAAACTATTTAAAACTGTATTAAAATTATATAAAACTATATAATACTATATAAAACTATATGAAACTATATAAAACTATATAAAACTATATAAAACTGTATAAAACTATATAAAACTAATAAAACTATATAAAACTATGTGGAACTGTATTAAACTATTTAAAACTTTATTAAAACTATATAAAACTATATAACAGTAGATGAAACTATATAAAACTAATAAAACTATATAAAACTAAATAATACTATATAAAACTATATAAAACTATATAAAACTAATAAAACTATATAAAACTATATAAAACTATATAAAACTATATAATACTATATAAAACTATATAAAACTATATAAAACTATATAAAATTATATAGAACTATATAAAAGTATTTAAAAATGTATAAAATTATATAAAACTATATAACACAATGCAAAACTAATAAGACTGCATGAAACTATATAATACTATAGAAATGTATATAAAACTATATAAAACTAATGAAACTATATTAAACTGTATAAAACTGTATAAAACTATATAACACTATATAAAACTATATAAAACTATATAAAACTATATAAAACTATATAAAACTATATAATACTATATAACACTGTATAAAACTAATAAGACTGTATATTACTATATAATACTATATAAAACTATATGCATCTACATAAAACTATACGAAACTATATAAAACTATATAAAACTATATAAAACTATATAAAACTATATAAAACTAATAAAACTATATAAAACTATATAAAACTATGTAAAACTATAAAAAACTATATAAAACTATATAAAACGATATAAAACTATATAAAACTAATAAAACTATATAAAACTATATAAAACTATATAAAACTATATAAAACTATATAAAACTATATAAAACTATATAAAGCTATATAAAACTAATAAAACTATACGAAACTATATAGCACTATATAAAACTATATAAAAGTATACAAAACTATGTAAAACTATATAAAACTATATAAAACTATGTAGAACTACATTAAACTATTTAAAACTGTATTAAAACTATATAAAACTATATAAAACTATATGAATCTATATAAAACTATATAAAACTAATAAAACTATATAAAACTATATAAAACTAACTGAAACTATATAATACTATATAAACCTATATGAAACTATATAAAACTATATAAAACTATATAAAACTATATTAAACTATATAAAACTATATAAAACTAATAAAACTATATAAAACTATATAAAACTGTATAAAACTATATAAAACTAATAAAACTATATAAAACTATGTAGAACTATATTAAACTATTTAAAACTGTATTAAAATTATATAAAACTATATAATACTATATAAAACTATATGAAACTATATAAAACTATATAAAACTATATAAAACTGTATAAAACTATATAAAACTAATAAAACTATATAAAACTATGTGGAACTGTATTAAACTATTTAAAACTTTATTAAAACTATATAAAACTATATAACAGTAGATGAAACTATATAAAACTAATAAAACTATATAAAACTATATAATACTATATAAAACTATATAAAACTATATAAAACTAATAAAACTATATAAAACTATATAAAACTATATAAAACTATATAATACTATATAAAACTATATAAAACTATATAAAACTAATAAAACTATATAAAACTATATAAAACTATATAAAACTATATAAAACTATATAAAACTATAATAAAATATATGAAACTATATAAAACTATATAAAACTAATAAAACTATATAAAACTATATAAAACTATATAAAGCTACTAAAACGATATAAAACGATATAAAACGATATAAAACTATATAATACTATATAATACTATATAAAACTGTATAAAACTATATAAAACTAATAAAACTATATAAAACTATGTAGAACTATATTAAACTATTTAAAACTTTATTAAAACTATATAAAACTATATAAAACTATATGAAACTATATAAAACTAATAAAACTGTATAAAACTATACAATACTGTATAAAACTATATAAAACTAATAAAACTATATAAAACTATATAAAACTATATAAAACTATATAAGACTATAATAAAATATATGAAACTATATAAAACTATATAAAACTAATAAAACTATATAAAGCTATATAAAACTGTATAAATAATATATAAAACTATATAAAACTAATAAAAATATATAAAACTATATGAAACTATATAAAACTATATAAACCTATATAAAACTAATAAAACTATATAAAACTATATAAAACTATATATAACTATATAAAACTATATAGAACTGTATAAAACTAATAAAACTATATAAAACTATATAAAACTATATAATACTATATAAAACTATATAAAACTATATAAAACTATATAAAACTATATAAAACTATATAAAACTAATAAAACTATATAAAACTATATAAAACTATGTAAAACTAATAAAACTATATAAAACTATGTAGAACTACATTAAACTATTTATAACTGTATTAAAACTATATAAAACTATATAAAACTATATGAAACTATATAAAACTATATAAAACTATATAAAACTATATGAAACTATATAAAACTAATAAAACTATATAAAACTAAATGAAACTATATAATACTATATAAAACTATATAAAACTAATAAAACTATATAAAACTATATAAAACTAACTGAAACTATATAATACTATATAAACCTATATGAAACTATATAAAACTATATAAAACTATATAAAACTATATTAAACTATATAAAACTATATAAAACTAATAAAACTATATAAAACTATATAAAAATTATAAAACTATATAAAACTATATAAAACTAACTGAAACTATATAATACTATATAAACCTATATGAAACTATATAAAACTATATAAAACTATATAAAACTATATTAAACTATATAAAACTATATAAAACTAATAAAACTATATAAAACTATATAAAACTGTATAAAACTATATAAAACTAATAAAACTATATAAAACTATGTAGAACTATATTAAACTATTTAAAACTGTATTAAAATTATATAAAACTATATAATACTATATAAAACTATATGAAACTATATAAAACTATATAAAACTATATAAAACTGTATAAAACTATATAAAACTAATAAAACTATATAAAACTATGTGGAACTGTATTAAACTATTTAAAACTTTATTAAAACTATATAAAACTATATAACAGTAGATGAAACTATATAAAACTAATAAAACTATATAAAACTATATAATACTATATAAAACTATATAAAACTATATAAAACTAATAAAACTATATAAAACTATATAAAACTATATAAAACTATATAATACTATATAAAACTATATAAAACTATATAAAACTAATAAAACTATATAAAACTATATAAAACTATATAAAACTATATAAAACTATATAAAACTATAATAAAATATATGAAACTATATAAAACTATATAAAACTAATAAAACTATATAAAACTATATAAAACTATATAAAGCTACTAAAACGATATAAAACGATATAAAACGATATAAAACTATATAATACTATATAATACTATATAAAACTGTATAAAACTATATAAAACTAATAAAACTATATAAAACTATGTAGAACTATATTAAACTATTTAAAACTTTATTAAAACTATATAAAACTATATAAAACTATATGAAACTATATAAAACTAATAAAACTGTATAAAACTATACAATACTGTATAAAACTATATAAAACTAATAAAACTATATAAAACTATATAAAACTATATAAAACTATATAAGACTATAATAAAATATATGAAACTATATAAAACTATATAAAACTAATAAAACTATATAAAGCTATATAAAACTGTATAAATAATATATAAAACTATATAAAACTAATAAAAATATATAAAACTATATGAAACTATATAAAACTATATAAACCTATATAAAACTAATAAAACTATATAAAACTATATAAAACTATATATAACTATATAAAACTATATAGAACTGTATAAAACTAATAAAACTATATAAAACTATATAAAACTATATAATACTATATAAAACTATATAAAACTATATAAAACTATATAAAACTATATAAAACTATATAAAACTAATAAAACTATATAAAACTATATAAAACTATGTAAAACTAATAAAACTATATAAAACTATGTAGAACTACATTAAACTATTTATAACTGTATTAAAACTATATAAAACTATATAAAACTATATGAAACTATATAAAACTATATAAAACTATATAAAACTATATGAAACTATATAAAACTAATAAAACTATATAAAACTAAATGAAACTATATAATACTATATAAAACTATATGAAACTATATAAAACTATATAAAACTATATAAAACTATATTAAACTATATAAAACTATATAAAACTAATAAAACTATATAAAACTATATAAAACTATATAAAACTGTATAAAACTATACAAAATTATAATGAACTATATAAAACTATATTAAACTGTATAAAACTATATAAAACTAATAAAACTATATAAAACTATATAAAACTATATAAAGCTACTAAAACGATATAAAACGATATAAAACGATATAAAACTATATAATACTATATAATACTATATAAAACTATATAAAACTATATAAAACTATATAAAACTATAATAAAATATATGAAACTATATAAAACTATATAAAACTAATAAAACTATATAAAACTATATAAAACTATATAAAGCTACTAAAACGATATAAAACGATATAAAACGATATAAAACTATATAATACTATATAATACTATATAAAACTGTATAAAACTATATAAAACTAATAAAACTATATAAAACTATGTAGAACTATATTAAACTATTTAAAACTTTATTAAAACTATATAAAACTATATAAAACTATATGAAACTATATAAAACTAATAAAACTGTATAAAACTATACAATACTGTATAAAACTATATAAAACTAATAAAACTATATAAAACTATATAAAACTATATAAAACTATATAAGACTATAATAAAATATATGAAACTATATAAAACTATATAAAACTAATAAAACTATATAAAGCTATATAAAACTGTATAAATAATATATAAAACTATATAAAACTAATAAAAATATATAAAACTATATGAAACTATATAAAACTATATAAACCTATATAAAACTAATAAAACTATATAAAACTATATAAAACTATATATAACTATATAAAACTATATAGAACTGTATAAAACTAATAAAACTATATAAAACTATATAAAACTATATAATACTATATAAAACTATATAAAACTATATAAAACTATATAAAACTATATAAAGCTATATAAAACTAATAAAACTATACGAAACTATATAGCACTATATAAAACTATATAAAAGTATACAAAACTATGTAAAACTATATAAAACTATATAAAACTATATAAAACTATGTAAAACTATATAAAACTCTATAAAACTAAATAAAACTAACAATACTATATAAACCTATATAAAACTATATAAAACTATATAAAACTATATAAAACTGTATAAATACTATATAAAACTATATAAAACTAATAAAAATATATAAAACTATATGAAACTATATAAAACTATATAAACCTATATAAAACTAATAAAACTATATAAAACTATATAAAACTATATATAACTATATAAAACTATATAAAACTATATAAAACTAATAAAACTATATAAAACTATATAAAACTATATAAAGCTACTAAAACTATATAATACGATATAAAACTACTAAAACTATGAAACTATATATAACTATATAAAACTACTAAAACTATAAAACTATATAAAACTATATAAAACTATAGAAAACTATATAAAACTATATAAAACTATATAAAGCTATATAAAACTAATAAAACTATACGAAACTATATAGCACTATATAAAACTATATAAAAGTATACAAAACTATGTAAAACTATATAAAACTATATAAAACTATATAAAACTATGTAAAACTATATAAAACTCTATAAAACTAAATAAAACTAACAATACTATATAAACCTATATAAAACTATATAAAACTATATAAAACTATACAAAACTATACAAAACTATATAAAGCTATATAAAAGTATACAAAACTATGTAAAACTATATAAAACTATATAAAACTATATAAAACTAAATAAAACTATATAAAACTATATAAAACTATATAAAACTAATAGAACTATATGAAACTATATAGAACTATATAAAACTATATTACACTAATGAAACTGTATATAACTATATAACACTATGTAGAACCATATAAAACTCATAAAACTGAATGAAACAATATAGAACTATATAAAACTAATAAAACTGTATAAAATTATATAAAACTAAATGAAACTATATAATACGATATAAAAATATATCAAACTATATAAAACGATATAAAACTTTATAAAACAATATAAAACTAATAAAACTATATATAACTATATAAAACTATGTAAAACTATAAAAAAATTTATAAAACTATATAAAACGATATAAAACTATATAAAACTAATAAAACTATATAAAACTATATAAAACTATTTAAAACGATATAAAACTATATAAAACTATATAAAACTTTATAAAACTATATAATACTATATAAAACTATATATAACTATATGAAACTATATATAACTATATAAAACTAATAAAACTAATAAAACTCTATAAAACTATATAAAACTATATAAAACTATATAAAACTATATAAACCTATATAAAACTATAAAAAACTATATAAAACTATATAAACCTATATAAAACTCTATAGAACCATATAAAACTATATAAAACTATATAAAACAATATAAAACTAACAAAACTATATAAAACTATATAAAACTCTATAAAACTATATAAAACTATATAAAACTATATAAAACTATACAAAACTATATAAAACTATATAAAAGTATACAAAACTATGTAAAACTATATAAAACTATATAAAACTTTATAAAACTATATAAAACTATATAAAATTATATAGAACTATATAAAAGTATTTAAAAATGTATAAAATTATATAAAACTATATAACACAATGTAAAACTAATAAGACTGCATGAAACTATATAATACTATTGAAATGTATATAAAACTATATAAAACTAATGAAACTATATTAAACTGTATAAAACTGTATAAAACTATATAAAACGATATAAAACTATATAAAACTAATAAAACTATATAAAACTATATAAAACTATATAAAACTATATAAAACTATATAAAACTATATAAGACTATATAAAACTATATAAAACTATATAAAACTATATAAAGCTATATAAAACTAATAAAACTATACGAAACTATATAGCACTACATAAAACTATATAAAAGAATACAAAACTATGTAAAACTATATAAAACTATATAAAACTATATACAACTATATAAAACTCTATAGAACTATATAAAACTATATAAAACTATATAAAACTCTATAAAACTATATAAAACTATATAAAACTAATAAAACTACATAAAACTATATAGTACTATGTAAAACTAAATTAAAATATATAAAACTAACAAAACTATATAAAACTATATAAAACTACATAAAACTATATAAAACTATATAAAACTATACAAAACTATATAAAACTATATAAAAGTATACAAAACTATGTAAAACTATATAAAACTATATAAAACTATATAAAACTATATAAAACTATATAAAGCTAATAAAACGATGTAAAACTATATAATACTGTATAAAACTATATAAAACTATATAAAACAAACAAAACTATATAAACCTATATAAAACTCTATAGAACTATATATAACTATGTAAAAGATACAAAACTATATGAAACTATACAAAACTATATAAAACTATGTAAAACTATATAAAAATCTATAAAACTAAATAAAACTAACAATACTATATAAACCTATATGAAACTCTATAGAACTATATAAAACCATATAAAACTATATAAAACTAATAAAACTATACGAAACTATATAAAACTATATAAAACTATGTAAAACTATATAAAACTAATAAAACTGTATAAAACTATATGAAACTATATAAAACTATATAAAACTAATAAAACTATATGAAACTATATAGAACTATATATAACTATATAAAACTATATAAAACTATATAAAACTAATACAACTAATAAAACTATATAAAACTATATATACCTATATAAAACAATATAGAACTATATAAAACTATATAAAACTAACAAAACTATATAAAACTAATAAAACTATATAAAACTATATAGTACTATGTAAAACTATATAAAACTATATAGTACTATGTAAAACTATATAAAACTTTGTAAAACTAACAAAACTATATAAAACTATATAAAACTATATAAAACTATATAAAACTATATAAAACACTATAGAACTATATAAAACTATATAAAACTATATAAAACTCTATAAAACTATATAACACTATATAAAACTAATAAAACTAAATAAAACTCTATAAAACTATGTAAAACTATATAAAACTATATAAAACTATATAAAAATATAAAACTATATAAAGCTAATAATACTGTGTAATACTATATAATACTATATAAAACTATATAAAACTATATTAAACTATATAAAACTATATCAAACTATATAAAACGAACAAAACTATATAAAATTATATAAAACTATATAAAACTATATAAAACTATCAAAACTATGTAAAACTATATAGAACTATATAAAACTAACAAAACTATATAAAACTATATAAAACTCTATAAAACTATATAAAACTATATAAAACTATATAAAACTATATAAAACTAACACAACTATATAAACTATATAAACCTATATAAAACTCAATAAAACTATATTAAATTATATAAAACTAACAAAACTATATAAACCTATATAAAACCCTATAAACCTATATAAAACTATATAAAACTCTATAAAACTATATAAAAGTAACAAAACTATATAAACCTATATAAAACTCTATAGAACTATATAAAACTGTATAAAACTATATAAAACTAATAAAACTATGTCGAACTACATAGGGCCAAATAAAATTATGTAAAACTACATAAAACTATATAAAAGTATATAAAACTACATAAAACTATATAAAGCTTTATAAAAGTAACAAAACTATATAAAATTATATAGAACTATATAAAACTATATAAAACTATATAAAACTATATAAAACTAACAAAACTATATAAAACTATATAAAACTAACAAAACTATATAAACCTATATAAAACTATATAAAACTATATAAAACTAATAAAACTATGTCGAACTACATAGGGCCAAATAAAACTATGTAAAACTACATAAAACTATGTAAAACTATATAAAACTATATAAAACTATATAAAAATATAAAACTATATAAAGCTAATAATACTGTGTAAAACTACATAATACTATATTAAACTATATAAAACTATATTAAACTATATAAAACTATATAAAACTATATAAAACTATATAAAACTAACAAAACTATATAAAACTATATAAAACTATATAAGACTATATAAAAGTATACAAAACTGTGTAAAACTGTATAAAACTATATAAAATTGTATAAAAATATATAAAACTATATAAAACTATATAAATCTGTATAAAGCTAATAAAACTATGTAAAACTCTATAGAACTATATAAAACTATATAAAACTAACAAAACTATATAAACCTATATAAAACTAACAAAACTATATAAACCTATATAAAACTCTGTAGGACTATATAAAACTATATAAAACTATATAAAACTAATAAAACTATAAAACTATATAAAACTCTATAAAACTATATACAACTATATAATACTAACAAAACTATATAGAAGTATGTAAAACTGTATAAAACTATATAAAACTATATATAACAATATAAAACTAACAAAACTTTATAAACAATATAAACCGATATAAAACCCTACAAAACTATATAAAACTATATAAAACTAACAAAACTATATAAAACTATATAAAACTATATAAAACTATATGAAACTATACAAAACTATATAAAACTATATAAAACTATATAGAACCATATAAAACAATGTCAAACTATATGAAACTAATAAAACAATGTCGAACTACATAGGGCGAAATAAAACTATGTAAAACTACATAAAACTATATGAAAGTATATAAAACTATATAAAAATATAAAACTCTATAGAACTATATAAAACTATATAAAACTAACAAAACTATATAAAACTATATAAAACTATATAAAACTAACAAAATCATATAACTATATAAAACTCTATAGAACTATATACAACTATATAAAACTATATGAAACTATATAAAACTAAATGAAACCATATAAAACTATATAAATCTATATAAAACTATATAAAACTAATACAACTATATGAAACTATATAGAACTATATAAAACTATATAAAACTATATATAACTATATAAAACTAGTAAAACTATATGAAACTGTGTAGAACTATATACAACTAAATAATACAATTAAAACAGTATAAAACTATATGAAACTATATAAAACTATATAAAACTAATAAAACTATATAAAACTATATTAAACTATATAAAGCTATATACAACTATATAAAACTAATAAAACTGTATAAAACTATATAATAACATATAAAACTATATAAAACCATATAATACTATATAAAACTATATAAAACTATATAAAACTATATAAAACCATATAAAACTATATAAAACTAATAGAACTATATGAAACTATATAAAACTAATAAATCTATATAAAACTATATAAAACTAAATGAAACTATATAATACGATATAAAACTATATATAACTATATGAAACTATATATAACTATATTAAACTAATAAAACTATAAAACTGTATAAAACTATATAAAACTATATAAAACTATATAAAACTAGATAAAACTAAATAAAACTAGATAAAACTAACAAAACTATATAAAACTATATAAAACTATATAAAACTATATAAAACTATATAAAACTATATAAAACTATATAAAACTATATAAAACTATATAAAACTATATAAAGCTATATAAAACTAATAAAACTATATGAAACTATATAGCACTATATAAAACTATATAAAACTATATAAAACTATATAAAACTATATAAAACAATGTAAAACTATGCAAAATTATAAAGAAGTATATAAAACTATTTAAAACTGTATAAAACTATATAAACCTAATAAAACTATATGAAACTGTGTAGAACTATATACCACTATATAATACTAATAAAACAGTATAAAACTATATAAAACTATATAAAACTAATAAAGCTATATGAAACTATATAGAACTATATATAACTATATAAAACTATATAAAAGAATATAGAACTAATAAAACTATATAAAACTGTATAAAACTATATAAAACTATATAAAACTATATAAAACTATATAAAACTAATAAAACTATATGAAACTGTATAGCACTATATAAAATTCTATAAAACTATATAAAACAATTTAAAACTATGCAAAATTATAAAGAACTATATAAAACTATTTAAAACTGTATAAAACTATATAAACCTAATAAAACTATATGAAACTGTGTAGAACTATATACAACTATATAATACTAATAAAACAGTATAAAACTATATAAAACTATATAAAACTATATAAAACTATATAAAACTAATAAAACTATATAAAACTATATAAAACTATATATAACTATATAAAACTAATAAAACTGTATAAAACTATATAATAACATATAAAACTATATAAAACTATATAAAACTATATAAAACTAATAAAACTATATAAAACTATATAAAACTATATAAAACTATATAAAACTATATAAAACTATATAAAACTATATAAAACTATATAAAACTATATAAAACTATATAAAACTATATAAAACTATATAAAGCTATTAAAACTATGTAAAACTATATAATACTGTATAAAACTATATAAAACTATATAAAACAAACAGAACTAAATAAACCTATATAAAACTCTATTGAACTATATATAACTATGTAAAAGGTACAAAACTATATGAAACTATATAAAACTATATAAAACGATATAAAACTAACAAAACTATAGAGAACTATATAAAACTATATAAAACTATACAAAACTATACAAAACTATATAAAACTATATAAAACTATACAAAACTATGTAAAACTATATAAAACTATATAAAACTGTATAAAACTATATAAAACTATATAAAACTATATAAAATTAATAAAAATATAAAACTATATGAAACTCTATAAAACTATATAAAACTATATAAAACTATATAAAACTATATAAAACTATATTAAACTATATAAAACGATATAAAGCTAACAAAACTATAGAGAACTATATATAACTATATAAAACTATACAAAACTATACAAAACTATATAAAACTATATAAAACTATACACAACTATGTAAAACTATATAAAACTATATAAAACTATATAAAACTATATAAAACTCTATAAAACTATATAAAACTATATAAAACTATATAAAAATAATATAACTATAAAACTATATAAAACTCTATAAAACTATATAAAACTAATAAAACTATATAAAATTTAATAGTACTATATAAAACTATATAAAACTCTATAAAACTATGTAAAACTATATAAATTTATATAAAACTATATAAAAATATAAAACTATATAAAGCTAATAAAACTGTGTAAAACTATATAATACTATATAAAACTATACAAAACTATATTACACTATATAAAACGATATAAAAGTATATAAAGCTAACAAAACTATGTAAACCTATATAAAACTCTATATGACTGTATAAAACTATATCAAACTATATAAAACTATATAAAACTATATAAAACTATATAAAACTAACAAAACTATATAAAACTATATAAAACTATATAAAACTATATAAAACTGTATAAAACTATACAAAACTATACAAAACTATATAAAACTATATAAAAGTATACAAAACTATGTAAAACTATATAAAACTATGTAAAACTACATAAAACTATATAAAACTATATAAAACTATATAAAACTATATAAAACTATATAAAACTATATAAAACTAACAAAACTACATAAACTATATAAACCTATATAAAACTCTATAGAACTATATAAAACTATATAAAACTATCTAAAACTATATAAAACTATATAAAACTAACAAAACTATATAAAACTATATAAAACTATATAAGACTATATAAAACTGTATAAAACTATACAAAACTGTGTAAAACTATATAAAACTATATAAAATTGTATAAAAATATATAAAACTATATAAAACTATATAAATCTGTATAAAGCTAATAAAACTATGTAAAACTCTATAGAACTATATAAAACTATATAAAACTAACAAAACTGTATAAACCTATATAAAACTAACAAAACTATATAAACCTATATAAAACTCTGTAGGACTATATAAAACTATATAAAACTATATAAAACTAATAAAACTATATAAAATTATATGGTACTATATAAAACTATATAAAACTATATTAAACTATGTAAAACTATATAAAACTATATAAAACTATATAAACCTATATTAAACTATATAAAACGATATAGAACTAACAAAACTATATAAACCTATATAAAACTATATAAAACTATATAAAACTAATAAAACTATATAAAACTAACAAAGCTATATAAAACTATATAAAACTCTATAAACCTATATAAAACTATACAAAACTATATAGAACTAACAAAACTATATAAACCTATATAAAACTATATAAAACTAACAAAACTATATAAAACTATATAAAACCCTATAAACCTATATAAAACTATATAAAACTATATAAAAGTATATGAAACTATATAAAACTATATAAAACTATATAAAACTATATAAAACTCTATAGAACTATGTAAAACTATATAAAACTAACAAAACTATATAAAAGTATGTAAAACTATATAAAACTATATAAAACTATATAAAACTATATAAAACTAACAAAACTAAATAAACTATATAAACCTATATAAAACGCTATAGAATTATGTAAAACTATATAAAACTATATAAAACTACATAAAACTAACAAAACTATATAAAACTATATAAAACTACAAAAAACTATATAAAACTATATAAAACTATATATAACTAACAAAACTATATAAAACTATATAAAATTATATAGTACTATATAAAACTATATAAAACTCTATAAAAATATATAAAACTAATAAAACTATATAAAATTATATGGTACTATATAAAACTATATAAAACTATATTAAACTATATAAAACTAATAAGACTATGTCGAACTACATAGGGCAAAATAAAACTATGTAAAACTACATAAAACTATATAAAATTATATAGTACTATATAAAACTATATAAAACCGTATAAAACTATGTAAAACTATATAAAACTATATAAAACTATATAAAACTATATAGAACAATATAAAACTAATAAAACTATATAAAACTATACAGTACTATGTAAAACTATATTAAACTTTATAAAACTAACAAAACTATATAAAACTATATAAAACTATATATAACTAACAAAACTATATAAAACTATATAAAACTATATAAAACTAATAAAACTATGTCAAACTACATAAGGCTAAATAAAACTATGTAAAACTATAAAATTCTATTAAAACCATATAAAACTATATAAAACTACTAAAACTATATAAAACTATATAGCCCTGTATAAAATTATATAAAACTATATAAAACTGTATAAAGCTAATAAAACTATGTAAAACTCTATAGAAATATATAAAACCATATAAACCCATATAAAACTCTATAGAACTATATAAAACTATATAAAAGTATATAAAACTATATAAAACGAATAAAACTATATAAAACTATATAAAACTATATAAAACTAACAAAACTAAATAAACTATATAAACCTATATAAAACGCTATTGAATTATATAAAACTATATAAAACTATATAAAACTATGTAAAACTATATAAAACTATATAAAACTAATAAAACTATGTCGAACTACATAGGGCCAAATAAAAGTATGTAAAACGACATAAAACTATATAAAAGTATATAAAGCTATATAAAACTATATAAAACTAACAAAACTATATAAAACTATATAAAACTATATAAAACTCTATTAAACTATGTAAAACTATATAAAACTATATAAAACTATATAAACCTATATAAAACTATATAAAACGATATAGTACTAACAAAACTATATAAACCTATATAAAACTATATAAAACTATATAAAACTATATAAAACTATATAAAACTTTATAAAACTAATAAAACTATATAAAACTAACAAAACTATATAAAACTATATAAAACTCTATAAACCTATATAAAACTATACAAAACTATATAGAACTAACAAAACTATATATACCTATATAAAACTATATAAAACTATATAAACCTATATAAAACGCTATAGAATTATATAAAACTATATAAAACTATATAAAACTATATAAAACTATATAAAACTATATAAAACTATATAAAACTATATAAAACTAATAAAACTATATAAAATAATATAGTACTATATAAAACTATATAAAACTCTATTAAACTATGTAAAACTAAATAAAACTATATAAAACTATATAAACCTATATAAAACTATATAAAACTACATAAAACTATGTCAATTTATATAAAGCTATATAAAAGTACATAAAACAATATCAATATATATCAAACTAGATAAACCTACACAAAACAATAACAGTCTATATAAAACAATATAAAACTACATAAAACAATATCGATCTATATAAAATTATGTAAAACTGTATAAAACTATATAAAACTATGTAAAACTACGTAAAACTATATATAACTATGTAAAACTATATAAATCTATTAAAAATATAAAACTGTATTAAACAACACAAATCAACATAAAACTATATAAAACTATATAAAACTATGTAAAACTATATGAAACCAATAAAACTATATAAAACAATATAAAACTATATAAAACTATATAGAGCTATATAAACCTATTAAAACTATATTAAACTATATAAAACTATATAAAACTAGGTAAAACTATATAATACTATTAAAAAGTTTATAAATCTATATTAATCTATATAAAGTTATATAAAACTATACAAAACTATATAAAACTATATAAAACTATATGAAACCATATTATACTATATAAAACTAATATAACTATATGAAACTATATAAAACTATATAGAACAATATAAAACTATATAAAACTGTATAAAACTATATAATACTATTTAAAACTATATAAAGCTATATAAAACTATGTAAAACTGTAGTAAACTATATAAATCTATATAAAACTATAAAAAACTATATAAAAGTATGTAAAACTAATAAAACTATATAGAACTGTATATAACTATATAAAACTATATAAAACTATATAAATCTATATAAAACTGTATAAAACTATATAAAACTGTACAAAACTATGTAAAACAAATAAAACTATGTAAAACTATGTGAAAATATATAAAACTATACAAAACTGTATAAAACTATATAAAACTAATAAAACTATGTATAACTATATAAAACTAATAAAACCGTATAAAACTATATAATACTATATAAAACCATATAAAACTATATAAAACTAATAAAACTATATAAAACTATATAATACTATATAAAACTATATAAAAATTTGTAATGCTATATAAAACTATATCAAACTATATAAAATTAATAAAACTGTATAAAACTATATAAAACTGTATAAAAATATATAAAACTATATAAAAGTGTATAAAATCATATGGAACTATATAAAACTATATAAAACTAATGAAACCATACAAAACTATATAAAACTATATAAAACTATTTAAAACTGTATAATACTATATAAAACTGCATAAAACTAATAAAACTGTATGAAACTATATAATACTATATATAACTATATGAAACAATATAAAACTGTATAAAACCATATAAATCTATATAAAACTATATAAAACTCTCGTCTGGAGCCTCGATGGAAGGCGGGGGAGGCCTAGCTCCCAGGTTCCCCGCCGGTAAGTACATGTTGAGGAAGTACTCATGTACCCTGTCCTTAGGCACTTTGCAGTGCAAGGACGGGCCCATGAGCACCTCCTGAACAGCACGCCGGCGGTTCTGCCTGAAGAGCCGTTGTATGCGCGTAGCCTCCCTTACCTGGTCTCCCCGCGTTGGTCCACCTGCCAACACATTACGATGTCGGTGACCGTTCGAACCGCGAGCCGCTTGGTCGCCCGACACGCCCCTAGCTCTCGCACGCCTTTGGGGCCTACCTGTCCCGCCCCTCTCGTGGTCGGTCCCCCGACTCTGAAGCCCTGACGGTATGCTGCGATTTCCCTCGTAACATCCTCCAGCTGCTCCAGGGAGCCAGCGTTCTGCGCAATGCCGATCAGCAACGCTCTCTCCGAAGGATACGCTTTCCCGACCAAAGGTCGGATGGCGCCCCTTCTTCGAGAGGGATGCCCGGATGCCGCAGGACGCCTGGGCTCACGAGGTCTCGAGGCAGGCGAGGGTGGGGTCGCCTCCGTCGCGGAGGCAGGAGCACCCCTCACGGTTACATTAACGGTGACGGGCCTCCGATTATCCCTCCCCGCGCGATTTAATACTACCCCTTCCCGCAAAGTAAAAAGGGAGACGGGGGCCCCCACGTGGGACGCTCGGTAGTAGCAAAGGGCTAAACGATGTTACGCTACTCACCGAGGGCGCCCCGGAGCACCCTGCTCCAGGCCGATGCTCTTTATTGTGCGCGGCGCTGTTGTTGTTGTTGCTGCTGCTGCTGCTGCCCGGAGGCGGCCGGGCGAGGGACTTTTCTCGCGGTGATAGAGGAGGCGTCGTCGTCCTCTTCTCTGGCGGCAGCGGCTGCGCCTCCTCTTCGGACGACGAGCTCAACGACAGGATCCCGCTGTGGTGACGTTGGCGGGATCCAGCGGTGATTCGCCACGGCTCCGGTGATGATTCCGGGGTTGCGGCTGCCCCGGCCGGCTGCGGCCCCTCCACCTCTTCGATGGGTGGGAGGAGCGGGGCCGCTGGAGATGGTGGTAGCGGCCTGGCCACCGTCGCTCCTCCTACAATAGGCAGGGGGGTCATTATCGTCACCCCGCTGCAGGTGGTGGTAACGGCGGAGCTGCACAACGTCACCATACTCGCCGACGTTACCGGTAACGGAGCCCCCTGCTCGCCGCGGATGGTCGGCGGCGTCCTGGGGCTCCGGTGCTTCCTCGGTGGGGGGCTGCGTCATGGTGGTCGTGGTGATGGCCCGGGCAGTGTAGGGGTGGCCCGGGTTGCTGTACGCAGCACCCTTTCCGGCGCGACGTGTATCGGCGTGGGAGGTGACGTGTGGGAAAGGGCGCCCGCTGTGACGGCGGCGTATGATGGCGAAGCCGCTGTCCTTACCCCCGAGGGTTTCCTTTGGGCGGCCCGAGGTGGTGATGGGCCGCTGGATGGACTGTTCCCTTGAGCCACCGCCCTTGGAGATGGAGTTTGAGTGGTGGGTGTCCCTCCTAATCTCGGGGGCGTTCTTCTGGCTCCGGTCGCAGCCGCTACCGTCCCCCGGGTGGTGGTGGTGGTGGTCCCTCTGCCCACCTCCACCGGGGCGCTGGCACCCCTCGTACCCCGTGTCACCCGCCCTTGGGTGGTGGTGGGCGGGGTCATCGCTGGAGAGGTGCCAGTCGGTAGCGGGGGCCGTTCATCTGCCCGGTGGGGTGGGCCTCGTTGTGGTAGCGGCTGAGGGACCGGAGCCCCTCCTGGTAGCAGGCGCCCTTGCAGCCGGCGGCGATGTCCTAGGAGCAGCCGACCCCGTTCGCCGCGGCGGGCTGCCGCTCTTATTGACCGGTAGCGTCCCCTTGGGTTTGTGGTAGATTGGTTGCGGGGGGGGTGGCGGGGGCGCGGGCCGGGCGCTGGTGGTCGGCCCAATGTTGATGGTTAGCGTGGGAGTGCTGGACCGGCTTCAGGGCCCGCCCCCCCCAGCCTTCGGTCTCGTTGTCGTCGTCTTCGTCGTCGTCCTCGTAGTCCTCGTTGTTGTCCCCGTCGTAGTTGCAGATGTTATAGCTGTTGCCGTTGTTGTTGCCGCTGCCGCCATTGTGCGCCGCGTCGTGCAGGTGGTGATTGCCATCCCCGTTGAATCCTTCGTCGTAGAAAGGGTGTGGGTGGGCGGCAACGTCGCGGCGCACATCGTTTGCGGGGGCGGGGACTGGACCGCCAAATTTGCAGCAGCTAACGTAACAGCGCGCGGTACTGCGGGGGCGAATAACGCGGAACTCCCCCGACGAGAGGTGTTGCTCGAACCGGTCGAACCTGTCACGGGAACTGTACAAGTCCCACACGGATTGTTCTGCTGGTCGGATTTGTGTAAAAAGTCGTGGTGCAGCCTCTCCGCCTTGAGAGGATACCTCCCATCGCCGGTGAAGCTGCACTCACGACACTTGTACGCCAATACAACGCCCGGATGATGTTTCCGGACGTGCTTTGTCAAATCCGTGTGGTACTTGTGCACGCCACTCATCCTGATCCCGGGGACACCGAAGCAGGCAGGGCATCGGAACTCCGCTGGGAAGGGAAACTCTATCACCAGGGCGAGATTATTACTCCCCTCGGTAGTGCAGGAGGTGACTGACGCACTATCACCGCGGTCCTGCATCGCTCTTAAGACTAAGTCCTACGCTAAGTGAGACAGAAGAAGAGACAGAGTTGCTGTGGCAAATATTTCTAAGTGCCACATCGAGGCGAAACGGGGAGGATAGACAGAGTGGGAATAACAGAGTAAGAGAAGAGAAAACTAAGTCCAAAACGACAGAAGGAATACCGCCACGCGCTAACACCCTACTGACTCCGCCGGCACTAAGTCCGGTGTCGAAGACTGCCTGGAAAAATGACATCCTCCGACGTGGCAGTCGGTAGGGATACTAACAGGTGACGGTTACGGAGGAGTGCAGCGATCTCGATGGAGGAAGAGCGACGGAATCGCCCACTCCACCGAGGACTGCACGGGGGTTGTACCGCAAGCGGGCCGACCTGAGGTTCACTCACTAACGGGAGAGTGGAGTCAGCCTCCACGCGGGCGGTGACTGAAGGGAAAAGAAGGAAGTGGAGGCGCCACTCGACTCGGACCTCACGCGTTCCGGTCCGTTGACACACCTCAACGGATGGGAGCGATCGAAGGTGTGGGTGGACGCGTAGGGGTAAGGTAGAGGACTACCGACGATGATTCGAGCACCGCAGACGGCTGGAGACCGGCTGCGTTACCCTCCTCACTGCCGGGGGGATAGAAAGAGAAGAGAGACTCACTCGGCGCAGGAGTCCAGCGATGCAGGAGCGCTCTCCGAGGGGAATAACACCTCGCTCCTGATTCCTGTTCTAGCGGTGGTAGGCGTGGATCAGGCGAGCCGTCCTTCCCGTCGGGGTTGCCGATGGCCAAGTCCTGGTGGGTCGCAGGGGTGTTGGGTGACCCACGTAGAGGAAGACCAGGGCTGATGGGGTTGGCCTGTGGTGGTTGTTGGCCTCCAAGTAGAGGGCTGGTTGTCCTAGGACCCTCTTAGACCCTCAGTAGACCCTGGTCGTCCTCTCCCTCGGTTGTCCACGGAAGCAGGATGGTGGGCGGCGCAGGTGATGGTGCGCAGGTGATCCTCCCGCGCAGGTGGGCGGCGCAGGTGATCCTCCCGCGCAGGTGGGCGGCGCAGGTGTACTCCCGCGCAGGCTCGATCCGGTCCCGTGGCGAAGGCACTTTATCACACTTCACCGCACAACACCTCGAGCACTGATCGTGAACAGACCTTGCCGCGAACACGCCCGATCGCAACTCGGCCCGCACTGTTGCGTAGTACCGCGGCGGGTGAATTTACCGCGATTTCGGGACTTCGCGAAGCCAGAATATTAAGGGGCTTACTCTTTGGAGTCCCGAGTCGGTCCAGAAGGTGAAAAAAGATAAGAGCTCTAATTAGCAGCGCTAATTGAGCCGTTTCTGGCGGCACTGCAGTGCCGGACCGACTCACGGCGGAAGTGGAGCGAGCCCCAACGATCCGCCTGACTCCAAAGATCAGGTTCATTTTCTGACTCCGCGATGCGGAGTGTATCAGATATTAAGCTGATAAGAACAGATAAAAAGCGCTTTATTCACAAAGAATGTTCCCCCAGCCTTACATTGTTTGGCTGCGGGTGGATACATAGTAGCGCCTTTATGGCGAAGGCAAAATAGTTGATATAACTCTATAGCGTCTGTCGCTATTTTCAGATATCAATCTGCGGTGGCTCTTATCTCATAAACACCTTAGCATTTATATGAATCTAGCAAGAGTCTGAATATGTATATATTAGTGGAAGTAGATAGTTAATCGAATAAATAGCCAAACTAGAATAAATTATATAAATAAATAAATAATAGTAGCGTAGATTAAATAAACAAATATACATAGCATACATAAATATAAACAAGAAAAGAAGAGGCACAGAAATATATAAATATACATAAATAAATAAATAAATAAATAGATAAAATAAATAACCAAACAAAAATAAGCGAGAATATACATTGAAGATTAAATAAACAAATATACATAGCATAAATAAATATGGACAAAATAAATATAAGTGTAGATATATAGCTAAAGGTAATTTTCAATATATACAATTCAGTGGTTAAATATGTACATAATATGTAGTTCCTAGTCGAATCCGGGCTCTACTGTGCCCAGGCCTTCGCCATAGAAAACAGCACAAAAATAAAATAAAATAAATAGATATATAAATATAAATACGATTACAAGCATCTCAGTAGCGGCTATTTGGCATTTCAATTAGGGCGCATGCGCGGAAGTGCAGTTATAGAGAAGCGGTTAGTATAGAATTAGAGTAGGCGGTTGAGGTAGAGAATGATTAAAATGAATAGGTCAGATAGATAAAATAATCAAGTAAATAAATAAATAAATAATAAATAATAAATAAATACATAAATAGATAAATAAATAAACTGGGATGAAAAAATCAGAAATATAAAAAAATTAAAGAAAAATAAAACAAAGAGTACCAAATTGATGAATAATTAGAACCAGTGTCACATCACTAATTAAGAAACCGTTACCAAATCTCGTAGTTAGTTCAGAAAGAAAAAATAAATAGATATGTAAATAAATACGTAAATAAATAAATATGTACATAAATAAATATGTGAATAAATAAATGTGTAAATAAATAAATAAATATGTAAGTAGAATGAAAGAAAAAAGAAAAAAAATATGTAACTAAATAGATAAATATATCGTTAGTCAGTATGTTTGAAATGGTTAAGTAAATAGATAAATAAAAACCAGGAAAAGTAGCTAAATAAACAGAGTAAGATAGATAGAATATTAATAGTTATATACACTTTGATCTTATCCATACGGCCGAGAAGCGAAAAGGATTTGGGCTACGCGAGTACATGTTCATCTTAACAATAAGGCCGAGAAGCGATCTGGATGGGTGTTATGCGAGTTCCCTTTGATCTTACCCATAAGGCCGAGACGCGATCTGAATGTGTGTTACGCGAGGACACTTTGATCTTAGCCATAAGGTCTACAAGCGACCTGGATTTGGGTTATTCGAGTACACTTTGACCTTACCCATAATGCCGAGAAGCGATCTGAATGTGCGTTATGCATGTACACTTTGATCTTATCCATAAGGCCCAGAATCGAACTGGATTTGGGTTATTAGAGTACACTTTGAGCTTAGCCATCAGGCCGAGAAGCAACCTGGATGTGTATTGTGCGAGTACACTTTGATCTTAGCCATTAGGCCGAGAAGCGATATGGATGCGTGTTATGCGAGTACACTTTGATCTTAGCCGTAAGGCCGAGAACCGATCAGAATGTCTGTTATGCGAGTACGCTTTGAACTTAGCCATTACGGCGAGAAGCGATCCAGATGTCTGTTATGCCTTTGCAGCTTCATCTTTGACATCAGTCGAGAAGCGATCTGGATTTGGGTTATACGAATACACTTTGACCTTAGCCATAAGATCGAGAGGCGAAGTGGATGTGTGTTAAGCGAGTACACTTTGATCTTAGGCATAAGGCCGACAAGCGATCTGGATATGTGTTATGCGAGTACACTTTGATCTTAGCCATACGGCAGAGCAGCGATCCGGATTTGGGTTATTCGGGTATACTTTGGTCTTAGCCATAAGACCGAGTAGGGTTCTGGATATGTTTTGTGCGAGTACACTTTGATCTTAGCCATAAGGACGAGAAGGGATCTGGGTGTGTGTTATACAAATGCACTTTGATCATAGCCATAAGGCCGAGATGCTATCTGGTTGTGTGATATGCGAGTACACTTCGAACTTATCCATGAGGCCGAGAAGCGATCTGGATCTCTGTTATGCGAGTACACATTGGTCTTAGGCATAAGGCCGAAAAGCAATCTGGATTTGTGTTATACGGGTACACTTTGATCTTAGCGATACGGCTGAGAAGCGATAGGGATATGTGCTATGCGAGTAAACTTTGATCTTAACCATACTGCCGAGCAGCGCTCTGGTTTTGGTTTATTCCCGTACACTTTGATCTGAGCAATAAGGCCGAGAAGCGATCTGGATGTGTGTTATGCGATTACACTTTGATCTTAACCACAAGGCCGAGAAGCGATCTGGATGTGTGTTTTGCGATTACACTTTGATCTGAGCAATAAGGCCGAGAAGCGATCTGGATGTGTGTTATGCGATTACACTTTGATCTGAGCAATAAGGCCGAGAAGAGATCTGGATGTGTGTTATGCGATTACACTTTGATCTTAGCCATAAGGCCGAGAAGCGAACCGGATGTGTGTTATGCGGGTACCCTTTGATCTTAACCACAAGGCCGAAAAGCGATCTGTATTTGGGTTATTCGAGTACACTTTGGTCTTAGCATAAAGGCGGAGAAGCGATCTGGACGTGTGTTATGCGAGTACACTTTGATCTTAGCCATACGGTCGAGAAGCGATGTGGATGAGTGTTACGCGAGTTCACAATGATCTTAGCCGTAAGGCCGAGAAGCGATGTGGATTAGTGTTATGGGTGTGCACTTTGATCTTAGACATAAGGCCGAGATGCGATCTGGATGCGTGTTATAGGGCTACATTCTGGTCTTAGCCATAAGGTAGAGAAGCGAACTGGATTCGGGTTATGCGATTACACTTTGATTTTAGCCATAAGGCCGTGAAGCGTTCTGGATTTGGGTTATTCGAGTACATGTTGATCTTAGTCATAAGAGTGAGAAGCGATATAAATTTGGGTTATGCGAATACACTTTGATCTTAGCCATACGGCCGAGAAGCGATCAGGATGTGTGTTATGCGAGTGCACCTCGATCTTATCCGTAAGGCCGAGAAGCGATCTGGATTTGGTTTATTCGAGTACACTTTGATCTTAGCCATTAGGCCGAGAAGCCATCTGGATGTGTGTTATGCGAGTACACTTTGATATTAGCTATAAGGAGGACAAGCGATCTGGATTTGGGTTATACGAGTACACTCTGAACTTCGCCATAACGGCCGAGAAGCGATCTGGATTTGTGTTATTCGAGTTCACTTTGATCATAGCCATAAGGCCGAGAAGCGATCTGAATGTGGTTTATTCGAGTACACTTTGAACTTAGCCGTAAGGCCGAGAAGCCTCCAGGATTCCGGTTATTCGAGTACACTTTGATCTTTGCCGTAAGGCCAAGCAGCGATCTGCATGTGTGTTATGCAAGTACACAATGATCATAGGCATAAGGCCCAAATGCGGGATAGATTAAGGTTATTCGAGTCCGCTTTGATCTTAGTTATAAGGTCGAGAAACGACCTGGATTTGTGTTATGCGAGTACACTCTGATCTTAGTCATAAGGCCGAGAAGCGACCTGTATGTCTGTTATGCTAGTAAAGTATATAAACTGCATAAAAGTATATAGAACTATATAAAACTGTGTAAAACTAAAAAAAACTATTAATACTATATAAAACTATATAAAACAACGTAAAACCATATAAAACTATATACAACTCTATAAAACTATGTAAAACCAATAAACTATATGAAACTATTCAAAACTATATAAAACTATATAAAACTATATAAATCTATGTAAAACTATTTAAAACTATATAAAACTATAAAAATCTAATAATACTATATAAAACTACTAAAACTATATAAAACTATATAAAACCATATAAAACTATATAAAACTATATAAACTTAGGAAAACTATATAAAATTATATGTAGCTATATAAAAGTATATAAAAATATGCAAACCTGATAAAACAATATAAAACTATACAAAACTATGTAAAACTATGTAAAACTATGTAAATCTACATAAAACTAAGGAAAACTATGTAAAACTATATAAAACTATATAAAACTATATAAAACTATATAAAACTATATAAATCTATATAAGACTATGTAAAACTATATAAAACTATGCAAAACTGTATAAAGTTATATAACTGTATATAAAACTATGTCAAACTAATAAAACTATATGAAACTATATAAAACTATATAAAACTATATAAAACTATGGAAAACTATATAAAACAACATAAAACTATATAAAACTATATAAAACTATGTGGTACTAATAAAAATACATAAAACTAAACAAAACTATATAAAACTATTAAAACTATATAAAAATATATAAAACTATTTAGAACTATATAAAACTATATGAAGCAATATAAAACTATATAAAACTATTTAAAACTATATAAAAATATATAAAACTATATAAAACTATAAAAAACCAATAAAACTATATGAAACTATATAAAACTATATACAATCATACAAGACTATATAAAACCATATAAAACTATATAAAAATATATAAAATTATATAAAACTATATAAAACTATATAAAACGAAATAAAATTATATGAAGCTATATAAAACTATATAAAACTATATAAAACAATATCAATATATATAAAACTATATAAAACTATATAAAACAATATAAATCTATTAAAACTACATAAATCTACATAAAACAATATCATTCTATATAAAACTATATAAAACTATATAAAACTATATAAAACTATATAAAACTATATAAAACTATATAAAACTATATAAAACTATATAAAACTATATAAAACTACATAAAACTATATAAAACTGTATGAAACTATATAAAACTACATAAAACAATATTAATCTATATAAAACTATATAAAATCATATAACACTAAATAAAACTATATAAAACTGTATGAAACTGTATGAAACTATATAAAACTATATAAAACTGTATGGAACCATATAAAACTACATAAAACTATATAAAACTATATAAAACTATATAAAACTATATAAAAATATGTAAAACTATATAAAACTATATAAAACTATATAAAACAATATCAATCTATTAAAACTATATAAAACTATGTAAAACTATATAAAACTATATAAAACTATATAAAACAATATCAATCTATATAAGACTATATAAAACTATATATAACTAAATAAAGCTATACAAAACTGTATGAAACTATATAAAACTATATAAGACTAACAAAACTATATAAAACTGTATGAAACTATATAAAACTACATAAAACTATTTAAAACTATATAAAACTATGTAAAAGTAATAAAATTATATAAACGTATATAAATCTATTAAAACTATATAAAACTGTATAAAACAACACAAAGCAATATAAAACTGTATAAATCTATTAAAACTACATAAAACTACATCAACCAATATCAATCTATATAAAACTATATAAAACTATATAAAACTAATTGAACCATAGAAAGCTGAATAAAACTGTATAACACTATAAAAAACGATATAAAACTTTACAAAACTTCATAATAATATTTATAACTGCATAACACAATGTAAAATGTGAAATACAATAAAAAAGAATACAAAACAATGTAACACCACGTAAAACTAAATAGTGCTATAGGAACGTGTATAATACTACATAAAACTCTATAAAATTATATAAAACTATATAAAACAATATAAAACTATGTACACCTATGTAGAACTATATAAAACTATTAAAACTATATAAAACTATATAAATCTATGTAGAACTATATAAAACTTTTAAAACTACATTAAACTATGTAAATCTAATCAAACTAATAAAACTATATAAACCAGTATAAAACAATGTAAAACTATATAAAACTATGCAAAACTATATAAAACTATATAAATCTATTAAAACTATATGAAACTGTATAAAACAACACAAATCAATATAAAACTATATAAAACTATATAAAACTATATAAAACTATATAAAACTATATAAAACTATATAAAACTATATAAAACTATATAAAACTATTTAAAACTACATATAACTATATAAAACTATATAAATCTATTATAACTATATTAAACTATTTTATTATATTTATTGTATATATATGTGTATATATATATAAATATTTAATATATATATATAAATATATGTATCTATATATATGTTAAATATTTATATATTTATAAATGTAAAATATTTAGGGAGGTTTTAATTATTTATTAAATAATAATTTTAATTTAAATATTTAATTATATGTAAATATATATACATTATATATTAATTATTTCTTTATATAAATATTAATATTTAATATATATATACAAGTAATATTGTATATATATATTAAATATTTATATGTATAGTCTATAATTATTTATTAATTATATAATAATTTAATTTAATTAAATATAAAATTGATTAATTTAATATTAATTTATGTAGAAATTATTTATTTTTTTATTAAATATTTATTTATAGATATTTTAGATAAGTAAGGTAAAAATTCTACCGAATAACGTTTATTGAAAGTAAAAGAATTTTAGTCGGTAGTTTTAATTTCCAGTGAAAAAATTTAATCAGTAATAAATTTAATAGATTTAATTTGAGTTAGGGAGATTTTAATTAAATTTAAAGAATTTATTGTGGATATTTTTTTATAGATGAATTTTAATTGAAAAATAAAGGTTATTGATTTTAAAATTTTAATTAATTATTTAATTTAATTTATTATATAAAATTTTTATTTATTAAAATTTTAATAGTTTTAATAATTTTATTTTAGAAATTAATTTTTTTTATTAATTAATGTTATAATTAGAAATTTAATTTAAATAAAGGATAAATAAGTGCCAGCATCTGCGGTTAAACTTTATTTATAAATTGATTTAATTAAATTTTAAATAATTTGTGAATTAAAATTTTTGAATAAATTTATTTTTTATTTAATAGTATTGTGAAAGAAATGTTTTAATTTTATAAAAATAAAATTTATTTTTGTACCTTTTGTATCAAGGTTATTTAATTTATATTTATAAATTTATGAATCTCGAAAATAAAATGATCTAAATAAATATAATATTATATGTAGCAAAATGTTTATTAATATTTATTTAGAAATGAAATTTTTTTCAAATTTTAGATATCTAGTTATTTTAGAATTGAATTTAATTCATATATTTAAATTAATTTTTATTATTGTTATTATATATATATATGTATACATATAATTTAAAATTTATTGAATATAAAAAATTTATGGGATAATCTATAAATTTATTTTATAATTTTAAAATTAAAGTTTATAAATTTATAAACATAAAATTTGTTATTAATATAAAATATTTTATAATTTATTTTTATTTATTATTAATTTAATTTTATTAATGAATTTTTTATAAAATAATATTTTAAAATTAATTGAAATTATTTATAATGATTAAATTAGTAATTAAATTTATTTAAAAATAAAATAAATATTATATTTATTTATATTTAAAGAATTCGGCAAAATTTATATTCAAATGTTTAACAAAAACATTTCTTTTTGATTTTATTTTAAGGTGAGCTCTACTCAATGAATTTGATTTTAAATAGTTGCAGTATTCATGACTGTGCAAAGGTAGCATAATAATTTGGCTTTTAATTAAGGTCTTGTATGAATCAGTTAATGAAATATAAACTGTTTCAAGTATAAATTATGAATTTAAATTTTAAGTAAAAATGCTTAATTTTTTTTAAGGGACGAGAAGACCCTATAGAATTTTATAATTTAGTTTATTAAATATTTTTAAAATTTAATTTTTATTTAATTGATTTATTATTTAATTGGGAGGATATTTAAATTTAATAAACTTTAAAATATTTTTATCAGTAATTATTGTAAAATTTTTGAGATTGTTTATAAGAATTATTAGAAAAAATTACCTTAGGGATAACAGCATAATATTTTTGGAAAGATCATATTTATAAAAATGTTTATGACCTCGATGTTGAATTAAAATTAAATTTAAATGAAGATATTTAAATATTAAGTCTGTTCGACTTTTTAAATTTTACATGATTTCAGTTCAGATCGGTGTAAGCCAGATCAGTTTCTATCTTTAAATTAATTTTAAATTTTTGTACAAAAGGACTAAATTTATATAAATATTATTTTTAGTATAATTTAAATTTATTAATAATTATCTTGACAGAAAAGTGTTATAAATTTAGAATTTATGAATATTATAAGAATAAGTATTATAATAGATAATAATTTTATTTGAATTTAAGATAATTATTTTAGATTTTTTTATATTTATTATTTTATTAATTTTCAATTTAGTTAGAATAGCTTTTTTGACATTCTTTGAACGTAAATTGTTACGTTTAGTTCAATTTCGGGTAGGTCCGAATAAAGTTGGATTTTTAGGGTTTTTTCAACCTTTTAGAGATGCAATTAAATTATTGAGTAAAGAGTTGTTTTTGGTTATAAAAAGAAAGTTTTTAATTTATAAGTTTATACCAATTTTAATATTTTTGTTTTCTATATTAATTTGATTTATTTATCCAATAAATTGTTATATAATTTTTATTGATTATGGAATTTTATTTATGTTAATAATTATTGGTTTAATTGTTTATCCTGTAATGTTAAGAGGTTGAATTTCTAATTCAAATTATTCAATATTAAGTTCTATTCGATCTATTGCTCAATCAGTTTCTTATGAAGTTAGTTTATTTTTAATTTTGTTTTCTTTAATTTTATTAATTGAAGATTTTTCATTATATAATTTTTGAAAGTATCAATTTTATATGTATATATTTATATATATATTTCCTACTTATTTAATATTTTTAATTAGTATATTAGTTGAATTAAATCCTTCACCTTTTGATTTAATTGAAGGTGAATCTGAGTTAGTTTCAGGTTTTAATATTGAATATTTTAGAAGTATCTTTACTTTAATTTTTATATCTGAGTATTTAAGAATTGTTTTTGTTAGAGTTATTATAGTATTAATTTTTTTTGGTTTAGATTTAATAAGTTGAAATTTTGGTTTATTTGTTAATATTCATTTTTTTTTTATTATTTTGATACGTTCAATTTGTCCTCGAATTCGTTATGATCAATTAATAGATTTATGTTGAAAAAAATTTTTATTAATTTCTTTATATTATATTTTATTAAATTTTATATTTAAGGAATTTTTATTAATAATTATTTTTTAAATTTAATAGATTTAATAAATCTATATTATATTTTCAAAATATATGCTTATTTCAAGCTCATTAACTTAGTTATAATAAATAAGTTTATCTCAAAAATAATTTAAAATTGGAGAAATAAAGAAGTAGGAAAAATAGATAATTGAAAATAATTGTGTTAATTGAATATATGGATATTCAATTAATTGTTTTCCTAGTCATGTTAATATAATAAATGATATAATAAATAATCAAAAATTTATTTTATTTAAATAATAATATTTACATGAATTTATATTAGTTTTATTTAATATTGTTAATGTAATTAAAATTAAAATTGATAATAATAGAAAAATTACACCGCCTAATTTATTTGGGATAGATCGAAGAATAGCGTATGCAAATAAGAAATATCATTCAGGTTTAACATGTTCAGGAGTAACTATAGGATTTGCAAAAATAAAATTATCAGGATCACTTAGTATATAAGGAAATTTTATTGTAATTGAAAAAAAAGTATTAAAATAATTATATAACCATATAAATCTTTAATAATAAAATAAGGATTAAAAGATAATATGTAAAGTTTTCTTCTTAAGCCTATTGAATTATGAGAAAATCTTAAATGTAAGAACAATAAATGTAGAATTGCTATTAATAAAATAATTATTGGTAAAATAAAATGAAATGAATAGAATCGATTTAGAGTAGCATTATTAATTGAAAATCCTCCTCAAATTCATTGAACTATTATTTCTCCTAAATATGGGATAGCTGATAGTAAATTAGTAATTACGGTTGCTCCTCAAAAAGATATTTGTCCTCAAGGTAATACATATCCTAAGAATGCTGTTGCTATAGATAATAATAGAATAATAATTCCAATTAATCATACTTTTGTAAGTGTAAATGAAAAATAATAAATTCCTCGAGCGATATGAATAAATATTGATATAAAAAAGAATGAGGCTCCATGTATGTGAGTTAATCGTATAAATCACCCAAGATTAATATTTTTTATAATATGGATAGTTCTATCAAAAGCTAGATTAATGTTAGGGCAGTAATGAAAAGATAAGAATAATCCTGAAATGATTTGAATTATTAGGAATAAACCTAAAATTGATCCTAGATTTCATAAATAATTAATACTTATGTGTGTTGGTAAATTAATTAATGATATATTAAGTATTTTTGTTAATGGATTAAGATTAATTAACATATGAAAAATTTTTTTTTTTTTAATAAATATTAATTTTTGATTTTTCGTAATGATAAATTTGTTTTGTTAATTGTGGAAATTTTTACTGTTAAAATTAAAATTAATAATAATAAATTTATTAAATAAAAAGTGATTAAATTATAAGGATATTCATAGATTTTATAAATATTAATATTTTTTGTTAATTGAATTAATTATTATTTTATTTTTGTTTAAGTATAAATTTATGATAAAAAATAATAAAAATATAAAATTTATGAAGATAAAGTAATTATTTATCTTATTTTTTTTATAAAATAAGTTATTTATTAATCTAACAAAGTATATAAATATAATTAGTATTCTTCTAATGATTGTGATAAAAATTATTATTAAGTATAAAGATTTTTTTGGTAAAAAGATATAATTTATTATTATTAAAGTTACAGTATAATAAATTAATATTAATATAAGATTTATTGGAGAGAAATTATTTTCTGAAATATTATATAATTTTATTCATATTAATATAATGATTTTAAAAATGATAATTTTAATAAATAGGTTTATTAGCTATAAGAATAAAGTTCTAATTTTAATTTACAAAATTAATATTTTATGTATTTAAATTATATAGCTTAATTTAATTTTATCAAGAAATAGTTTTAAAAAAATTTTAATTTTGGGAGTTAAAGATATTATTTTAAAATAATTTTTTTGAAATTTGTTAAATAAATTTATTTAATAGATTATTTTTTTTTTAAATTATAAGTGAATTTAATTATATATTATTATTATTTGTAATTATTTTATTAATGATATTAAGATTTAAGAGATTTTTATTAATTTTAATTTGTTTAGAGTTTTTATTAATTTTAATTTTACATTTAGTTTTAATATTATTAAATTTGGATTTAAATGATTGATTATTTTTAATTATTTTAATTATAGGAGTTTGTGAAAGTATAATTGGATTAGGATTAATAATTAGAATAATTTTTTTATTTAGGAATCAAAGTGTAAAAGTATTAAATTTAATATGATAATTTATATAATTTTTATAATAATTTTATTAATTTTTTTTAATAATAAGCATTTATTAGGAATATTAATATTATTATTTTGTGTAATTCCATTTTTTTGTTTTAATCAATTTGTAGAAAATGGAATAATTAATGAAATATTTAGAATGAATTTATATTCTTACATATTATTATCATTAACATTTGTAATTTTTAGTTTAATTTTTATTTTTTTTTATGTTAAAAATAATGATTTTTTTTATTTTAAAATATTAATATTAATATTATTAATTTCTTTAATTTTTGTATTTACTTCAATAAAATTATTAATATTTTATTTTATATTTGAAATTAGATTAGTTCTTATATTTTTTATTATTATAAAATGAGGTTTAGGTGAAATACGAGGATTAGCTTCATTTTATTTATTATTTTATACAATATTTTTTTCTTTACCTTTTTTAATTTTTATTTTGGATTTATGTTATTTTTATAATATTTTAATGATATATTATTTTGAAATATTAAAAATTAAGTATTTGAATATATTTATATTTTTATTTTTTATATATACATTTTTTGTTAAGATTCCTATATTTATATTCCATTCTTGGTTATTAAGAGCTCATGTTGAAGCTCCTGTTATTGGGTCAATAATTTTAGCAGGGATTTTATTAAAATTAGGAATTTATGGTTAAATTCGGTTTATGTTAATATTTATAAAAAATTTTATTGAATTTAATGAAATTATTATATATTTTAGAATTTTTGGATCAATATTAATTAGTATTTTATGTATACGTCAAATTGATATGAAAATTTTAGTAGCTTATTCTTCAGTTGTTCATATAGGGTTAACATTAAGGGAAATGATAACATTAATAAATAGTGGAATTAAAGGGAGATATATAATAATAATTTCTCATGGCTTATGTTCATCAGGGTTATTTTTTTTAGTAAATTTATGTTATTTATCAAGAAATAGACGATTAATATTAATAAATAAAGGATTAATAAGTTTATATCCTAGAATGTCTTTAATATGATTTTTATTAGGTACATCAAATTTATCTGCTCCATTATCATTAAATTTAATTAGTGAAATTTTTTTAATTAGAAGTTTAGTTAATTGAAATTTTTTAAATTTATTTATTTTAATAATTTTAATATCTTTAAAGATTTTTTTATTCATTAAATTTATTTAGGTATACACAACATGGTGAATTTAATTTTTGTAAAATTAATAAATATAGTTTAATAGATTATTTAATTGTTTTATCTCATTGTATCCCTTTAAATTTATTTATTTTTAATTTATCAATATTTTTATAATTTGATTTTATTAAATTTAAGTAGTTTAAAAAAAATATTGAATTGTGATTTCAAAGATGTAATGTTTACTTTTAATTATTATTATAAGATTTATGGTTTATTTTTTATTTATATTTTTCTTTTCTTTTTTTCGGATTTTATTTATATTTATTTAAAATTATTTATTTTATGGAATGAACAATTGTTGAAATGAATTCTATAAAATTTAGATTTGTTATTTATATTGATTTTATATCTATAATATATTTACGTACAGTTATTTTAATTACTGGAATTGTTATATTATATAGTGTTGAATATATAGAAGAAGATTTATATATTGAACGTTTTAAATTGTTAGTTTTTATTTTTAGAATTTCTATATGTTTAATAATTTTAAGACCTAGAATAATTGGTATTATTTTAGGTTGAGATGGGTTGGGGTTAATTTCTTATTGTTTAGTAATTTATTATCAAAATAAAAATTCTTATAATTCTGGTATATTAACTATTTGTTGTAATCGATTAGGGGATGTAGCTTTAATTTTAATTGTTTGTATATTGTCATTTTTTGGTTCTTGAAATGTTTTTTTTTATCAGGATTATAAATTAATTTTATTATTTATGTCAATTATAATATTAACAAAAAGTGCACAGTTTCCATTTTCTTTTTGGTTACCAGCAGCTATAACTGCACCTACACCTGTTTCTTCTTTAGTTCATTCTTCTACTTTAGTAACTGCAGGTGTTTATTTATTAATTCGTTATAATAAAATATTTATAGATTTAAATTTTATGAATATTGTTATATTATTAATTTTTAGTTTTACAATATTTACGTCTGGATTAATAGCAAATTTTGAACTAAATTTTAAAAAGATTATTGCTTTATCAACTTTAAGTCAATTAAGTTTTATAATAAGGATTTTATTGTTAGGTAATATTGATTTAGGATTTTTTCATTTAATTTGTCATGCTTTATTTAAGTCTACAATGTTTTTAAGTGTTGGAAGATTTATTCATATAAATTTAGGTATACAAGATTTACGTTTTTTTGGGGGAAATTATTATGTTAATCCTTTAAAAAGATTAATATTTATTTTATCAATTTTAAATTTATGTGGATTTCCCTTTATTACTGGTTTTTTTTCTAAGGATTTAATTATGGAGATATTTTATAATTTTAAGTTACTTAATTTTATTATAATTATGTTATATATTTCAATTATATTTACGATAAGTTATAGTATTCGTTTATTAAATTGGGTATTAATTTATTATGTTAATTATTTTATATATATATATATATATATATATATATATATATATATATATGAAGGAGGATTAAAATATATAAGTTATTCTTTTTTTTATGAGTTTTTTTAGAATTTTTTATGGTAAATATTTTTATAATATATTTATTTATGAAAATTTTAAGATAACATTAAATGATAAATATATTTTATTATTTATATATTTTTTGTCTTTAAGATTTTATTTTGAAAAGTTTAATTTTTTTAAAAAAAGAATATTTTGAGGTATTTAATTTTATTTTAAGTACATTTTATTCAGAATATTTATTAAAAATTTTGTATATTTGATTTATTAATAAAATATTTAATTTTGAGGTTATATTTGATAAATCTGTAGATAAAGTTTTTATAATAAATTTAAAATTTTTAACTAATTTTATAATTAAAAATGGTATTTTAATTAAAATTTATAAAGAAAATATTGGTGTTGTAAATATATTATTTTATTATTTAATTATTTTTATATTTTTTTTATTTATACAAATTTTATTATATTTAAATAGCTTAAATTTAGAGTATGATATTGAAAATATAATTGGAATTGTTAAATTTTTAAATATTTATAAATTTTTAAGTAATAAATTTTTTTATACTGAAAATATAATGTTTTTAATAAACTATATAAATTTAGAAATATAAATGATTTATGTCATTTTGAAATGAATTAGAAGTTCATAGTTTATTATTTCATTAATTGGAATATTTTGTATTCATTTAAATTATTAACATTAATTTATCTCTATTTTGGTTTCAATTAATTAAGATATATTATAAAATTATTTTAAATTGCAATTTTAATGTTATATATTAATTTATTAACTAATATCCTAATTTTATATATATAGGAATAAGTTTATCCAAATAATTAAGTCGAAATTAATTTGTATTATTTTACTTTATATATATATAATTTTTTTAAATTCATATTAAATAATTAAATGTTCATTCGTATCATAATCTTATAAAAAGAATTATAATAAATATTAAAAACATTAAAATTGTTGAATTTTGTAAGTTATTTAGTGAATTAATAATAGGTAAGATTAAGATAATTTCTATGTCAAAAATTAGAAATATTAAAGTAATTAAAAAAAATTGAATAGAAAATGGTAATTGTGGGGATGTTAATTGGGCGAATCCGCATTCAAATGGTTTAATTTTTTCTCGGTCTTTATTTATTTTTATTGATAAAAATTTATTAATTAAGGAAATTAATATTGGAATAAAAATTAAAAATAATATTATTATTAAAATAAAAAATATTATATAAATTAAATTTTAATTGTAAATTTTTTAATTGGAAATGAAATGTAATTTTATTATACTATTTATATAATTTAATATATTCATCAATAAATTAAAATATATAAAATTAATCAGATTATATCAACAAAATGTCAATATCATGATGCTAGATCAAAATTTAAATGATGAATGATTGAAAAGTGATTTTTTTTTAATCGTAAAGAACAAATAATTAAAAATATGGTTCCAATAATTACATGAATTCCATGGAATCCTGTTGCTATAAAAAAAATTGATCCAAAAATTCTATCATTAAATGTAAAATTAGCTTCTAAATATTCAATATATTGTAGTATTGAAAAATATATTCCTAAATAAATTGTTATATTTAATAATTTTAATGATTTTTTATAATTATTTTTGATTAAATTATGTCTTCATGTAATTGTTATTCCTGAATAAATTAAAATAATTGAGTTTAATAATGGGATATCATATGGATTAAATATATTAATTATTTTTGGAGGTCATAAATTTCCAATTTCTATTGAAGGTGAAATTGATGAATGTAGAAAAGTTCAAAACAATGAAAAAAAGAAAAATAATTCAGAAATAATAAATAGAAGTATTCTAAATTTAATTATATTTATGATATTTAAATTATGGAATCCTTGAAATGTTCTTTCTCGAATTAAGTCTCGTCATCATTGATATGATGTTAGTATTAATGTAAATAAATTTAATAAATTAAGAAAGGAAAAATTTAAATTCAATCTAATAATGTTATTAAATAATAAGTTTATAAGATTAAATGATAAAATTAATGGTCATGGTCTATTTGTTGTTATATGAAATGGATTATTTTTTGAATTTATAATTATATTAATTTTCATAAATTTAATTTGTTTCATTAAAATATAATAATGATAAAATTGAAAATACATAAGATTGAATAAATGCTACAGAAATTTGTAGTATTATTAATAAATTTTGAATAATAATTATTGTTGGGATAAATTTAATTGATAAGTTTGTTATTGAGGAACCTAATAAAGATAATAATAAATGTCCAGCTAATATATTTCCTGATAATCGAATTGCTAAAGTTCATGGTCGAATTAAATTTCTAATTGATTCAATTAATACTATAAATCTTATTAATATTGAGGGTGTATTTATTGGTACAAGGTGAATTAATATATGTTTTGTATTTTTAATTCAACCAAATATTATGAATCTAATTCATATTCTTAAAGATAATCTTAAATTGATTCTTATATGTCTTGCTGGTGTAAATACATAAGGTATTAAACTAATTAGATTTATGTTTATAATTAAGTAAAATAATCTTAAAAATATAATTAAATTATAATGATCAATTTTTTTTGTTAAAATTTTAAATTCATTTAAAATAAAGTTTATTAATATAATTCATTTAAAGTTAAATCGCGAAGGAATAAATCAATAAGATCAATTGAAAATTAAGATAGGTCAAATTATAATAATTCAATTTAAAGAATAGTTATTAGATGTTGAAGGGTCAAAAATTGAGAATATGTTTGTTATCATAATATTTTTATATAGTTCATCATTTTTTTTTAATTTATTTTTTTTATTATTATTTTATTTTTGTTAATAAAATTATTTATTATGAAATGAATTAGTATTGTAATAATAAAGAATAAAATAATAATTAAAATTAAAATTAAAGTTCATTTTATTGGTCTTATTTGAGGAATTAAAGAATTATTTTTAATTATTATCATTAAGAATATTTTTTTATTATATTTAACTTAAAAGGTTAATTCTTTATTTTTAAGATACTTAATGATAATATTAAAAAAATATTTTTATAAAAATAATTTTAAATTGACAATTTAATGTTATAAATTTAACTAATTCTTTTTTATTTATAGATTTAAGTTATTTATTCAATTTGTAATGTTTTTTAAATTTGTTCTTTCAATAGTAATTGGTATAAATGAATGGTAGGCTCCACAAATTTCTGAACATTGACCGAAATATAATCCTGGTCGTAATGAGATTAAAGATATTTGATTAATTCGTCCTGGTGTTGCATCTATTTTAATTCCTATTGAAGGAATTGTTCATGAATGAATTACATCTATTGATGTTGTTAAAATTCGAATAGGTGTATTAAATGGGATGATTAATCGATTATCAACATCTAATAATCGAAATGAATTTAATTCTAATAGATTAATTGTATAAGAATCAATTGAATTATTATTAAATTCTGGGTATTCGTAAGATCAATATCATTGGTGTCCAATTGATTTAATTGAAAAAAAGGTTGGGTTTCATAATTCATCAATAAAGTAAAGTATTTTTAATGATGGAATAGAAATAATTAATAATATAATTATTGGAATAATAGTTCAAATTATTTCTAAATTATGATTTTTAATAAATTTTAAATTAATAAATTTATTTTCTATAATTATACAATTTATGTAAATAATAGATATAGTAATTATTATTAAGATAATTATTGTGAAATTATAAAAATAAATTAGGTTATCTATTAATGGTGAATTAGGGTCTGGAAATGAATATATATTTCAATGAGCAATTTTTAATAAAAATTTATATTTTATTTATGGTGTTTAAAACCATTGCACTTAAAATCTGCCATATTAAATTAATATTTAAAAAGAATTATAGGTAATTCATTAAAACAATGTTCAGAAGGGGATAAATTAATTCATTCTAATTGTTAAGGTTTTATTTGGGTACATGTGTACATTTATTGATTGGAACAGTTTATATAGAAGAAGAAACTTATATCTAAATGAGCATCGTCGCTACAACGCCCTCATATATATATTCTATGTTGTTCCCATTCATGGCGGTCACTTTGAATAATCATAAGCTATATTTTCCAACACTCCCCCTTTCAAAGTGCCCCTAAATATATTTCTTTCAAGTTAATTTCACTTACACTAATTAATCGATACATTAATTTCGCATTTTTAACAAATCTATACATTTTTCTACTTTACATTTTGGTATCGACTTAGTTAACATATCAGCAACCATTTCATCTGTTTTAAGATATTTCAATTCTATTTCACCACGTTCTTGCATCTCCCTTGAATAATGGTAGCGTATATCTATATGTTTACTTCTATTATGAAATACGTTATTTTTACTAAGTTGAATCGCACTTTGGTTGTCGCAAAATATATTTACTTTATTAACCATTAAACTAGTGAGTTTCGTATATGATAAAAATCTTTTTAAATATATAGCCTCTTTCACAGCCTCTGACATTGCCATATATTCAGCTTCCATTGTTGATAAAGCTACAGATTTTTGCTTTTTCGAGGCCCAGCTGATTGGGCCCCCTGCTAATATTGCAATGTACCCAGACCGCGATCTTCTTCCATTTTCATCAGCTGCCCAATCTGAGTCGACATATAATTCAACTTGCTTATTGCTGGCTAGATAAGTAATTCCATAGTTAATTGTACCCTTTAAGTATCGAAGGACATGTTTCGCTATTTTCCAGTGGTAGTGAGATGGTTTGTCATTATATTGACTGAGAGCATTCGAAGCAAATGCTATGTCAGGTCGTATAGCGTTCGACAAATATATTAAAGTTCCTACTAAATCTCTATATGGAATATTTTTCAGATCACCTTCTTCCTCATTTGAGTTATTAAATTTTTCATTTGGCATTAATGGGGTTTTCATCGGTTTGCAGTCTTCCATGGCAAATTTTTGAAGTGCCTCCATTATATACGCTCGTTGGTTCAGTTTTATACGGCCAGTATCACCCTCTCGTTCAACGGATATTCCAAGTATATTGGTTACTTTTCCCAAGTCGTTTATTTTGAACCTTTCTTTCAATTTTTGTTTTATTTCTACAGGCTTCTGTAAATCTTTGGATGCTATAAGAATATCGTCTACATATATAATTAGTATAACGTCACTTCCTTTTCTACTATCTACATAAACACAAGGATTGATTTGACATTTGTTTAAACCAATATGCGATAGATAATTATTTAAAGTACAATACCATTCCCTGCATTGCATTTTATTTTCGACTGCTGCTGCAAGAAGAGTGCGTATAGTTTCAAGTCGTTCCACGGGTGCAAATACTTCGTCGAAGTCTATGCCCTTCTTTTGTTCATTTCCTCTGGCCACAAGTCTTGCTTTAAATTTGTTTAGAGTACCATCAGGATTTGTTTTTATTTTAAATACCCATCTGTTCGTGAGTACTTTCACGTCTTTTGGCTTGTCAACTAGTTCCCATGTTTTGTTATCTATTAGTGAATCGTATTCTTTCTGCATGGCTTCTAGTCACAAAGACTTTTCTTTACTCTTCATTGCCTGTACCACTGTTTTCGGTTCAATGTAGTCAGTTTCGACAGTGTTTGCCATGTTATAAATTTTCTTAGGTCTTCCCCGAGCTCCGGTTCGGTCCAGTTTGGGGCGGCCTCTTGCCCTTCTGTAGAGTAGTGACTCATTGTTTTCTTGCCGTTCTTCGTCATCTGAAATCTCCTCAGTACCATTGTCTGATTCCTCTGCTTCAGATGTATGCGTGTTTTCGTCTTGGATATCAGGAATTATGTTGGATTTATTTGATAAAGAGTGCACAATTGTATTATTGTTTTCGGTTTCTTCATTATTTATATTTGCTTTATTTTCGGTATATTCATGAAATCGAACGTCTCTACGTACCATTATGGATTTTGTTCCTCGTTCCCACAATCTATATGCTTTTGATTCTTGAGAATACCCTACGAGGACGTATTCTTTACCTCTAGGCATAAATTTATTTATTTTTCGCCCCTTTTCAAATGCGATCACTTTGCTGCCGAATATTCTCATGAATCCAATGTATGGCTTCTGACCCATCCATGCTTCATACGGTGTTGAATTATTAAGTTTTTTCGTTGGGCATCTATTTCTTATGTATACCGATGTGTTAACTGCTTCTGCCCATAAACTCATTGGTAGTCCCGATTGAGTCAACATAGTGCGTGCCATCTCTATTATCGTCCGATTTGCACGTTCCGCAACGCCATTTTGTTGAGGTGTATACGCTGTAGATAGTTGCCGCGTTATTCCTTCTTTCTCGAGATATTCAGAAAATTCTTTGGACAAGTATTCTCTTGCATTGTCGCTCCGTAATTTCTTTATTGATTTTCCCAGTTGCTTTTCTACCCGAGTTTTGAATTTTTTAAAAGCACTAAATATCTCGGATTTTTCCTTAAGAATCGCTATTTCTGTATATCTTGTTTTGTCGTCAATGAAGGTTGCGAAATACCTTGCTCCCCCTAGAGATGGTGTGCTCATTGGTCCACATATATCAGTGTGTATCAATCCTAGAGTGTCTTTTTCTATTGTATTCGATTCTTTAAATGGTAATTGATGTGCCTTACTTAAATCACATATCTCACATCTCTGTGTGTTTGATAATTTTTGTTGATTTATATTCGCTCCCATTACCATTTCTTTGTTTAACAATTGTTTTAAATCTTTGAAGTTTAAGTGACCGAGCCTCTTATGCCATCTTATAAGCTTGTCGTCGTCTTTTTCTGCTAGCATGGCTTGTTGATTCTTTCCAGTTTTCACTGCATATAGTCCATTTTGTTTGTATGCGGTTAAGACAACAGACCCATCTTTGCGTTTTACTGTAGCTGAGTGTTTGTTAAAGTTGACTGAGTACCCGTTTTCAGTGACGCTCGATACTGATAATAAGTTATTCCTAAATTCTGGTACCCACATAACCTTTTTTAATTTTATATTGTTTTCAGAATTGTTTCTTGAATTTACTTTCATTTGTATCTCTCCTATTCCTCGAGAACTTGTGCTGCTTTCTGTTGCGGTGCAAACTTTGCTTTTCTTCGTTTCGTCAAGATTTTTGAACATGTTTCCATCTTTGCACATGTGTACTGTTGCACCACTGTCCAAATACCATTCATTTGATTCAAGCGAGCCTGAATTAAGTGCTACAGCTATCATTGCGTCGCCTTTATTTTTTGCATGGAAGTGGGTTCTTTGTTTGGTTCTGCAATATTTAGCCAAATGCCCATTCTTTCCACATGTATAACATTTGGTTAACTTTTTATTTTGATTGCATTCACTTCTCTGTTTTTGGTTGTGATCCTTTTGAAATCTCTTGTTGTATGGTTTTTTATTTGATAGCAATGCTTCCTCGTTTGAACATTTTGCTCCATCATTGTCAGCTTTTCTGATTTCCTCTTCTAATAGTTTAACTTTAAGCTCGTCCATTGTTGGCATTTTTTCTCTTGACTCGATAGCAATGCAAAAGGTTTCATATTCATTTGGCAGTGACGTAAGTAACATTATTGGTATGGTAGTATCTGGTAATTTTACACCGGACTCCTCGAGCTGTTCCACCTTTTGGACAAAATTGTCTATGTACTGCGCCATGCTTTGACTTTCATCCTTTTTCATTCTATATAATTGTTTATATAGAATACACTGTCGCATGGGGCCCTTGGACTCGTACACCTTATTTAATGCATTCCATGCACACTGCGACGTTTCTGCACGTTTAATGTGGTTGTACTGGCTTTTATCTATACTTAAAATAATTAAATCGAGAGCCTTCTCGTCCTTTATATTCCACTCAATATCATTTGTACCTGCCCTTGTTATTGTTCCGTTCACATATCCCCATAGTTCATTAAATCGCAATATGCTCTTCATTTCTATTTTCCATGATTCGTAGTTTGTATTATTTAATTTTTCGCAGCGTTGCGTGGTTATAGTATTCATGTTTCTTTATTTTCTCGAACACGTGGTATTCGCTAACCTCACTTTTTGGACTATGATACTATTTTAATTTACTGGGCCCATAACCTGTTAAGGTTTTATTTGGGTACATGTGTACATTTATTGATTGGAACAGTTTATATAGATATAATTTAATATTGAGTTATTATGCTAACAGTTATAAGTAAGATTTTTACATAACGATGTTCTTGGCGCAAAAACACTAAGCACGTGTTACCCCATACCCAAGCACAAGCGAAAGGGAAGAAGAAACTTATATCTAAATGAGCATCGTCGCTACAACGCCCTCATATATATATTCTATGTTGTTCCCATTCATGGCGGTCACTTTGAATAATCATAAGCTATATTTTCCAACACTAATGATGAAAAAATGTATTTTATTAGAATTAATCGTTGTTTAATTAAACTTTCAAGTATAATGAAAATAAAAAAAATTAATCTATTAAATGAGATTAATAATCCAATTGAAGAAATTAAATTTCAACAATAATATGCATCTGGATAATCAGAATATCGTCGTGGTATTCTTATTAATCCTAAAAAATGTTGAGGAAAAAATGTTAAATTTACACCAATAAATATTATAAAAAAATGAATATTTAATAATTTTTTATTTAATGTTAATATAGTAAAATTTGGATATCAATGGATAATTCTTGAGAAAATTGCAAAGACAGCTCCTATAGATAGAACATAGTGAAAATGACCAATAACATAATATGTATCATGAAGGATAATATCAATTGATGAATTAGATAATATAATTCCTGATAAACCACCAATTGTAAATAATGAAATAAATCCTAAAGATCATAAAATTGATGGATTTAAGAAAATTTGAATTCTGTAGAATGTTGATAGTCATCTAAATACTTTAATTATTAAAATATGCTCGAGTATCAACATCTAAACCTACAGTAAATATATGATGTGCTCATACAATAAAACCTAAAAATCCAATGCCTAATATAGCATAGATTATTCTTAAATTTCCAAATGTTTCTTTTTTTCCTCTTTCATTTATGATAATTTGTGAGATTAAACCAAATCCAGGTAGAATTAAAATATAAACTTCAGGGTGACCAAAAAATCAAAATAAATGTTGATAAAGAATTAGGTCTCCTCCTCCTGATGGTTCAAAAAATGATGTATTTAAATTTCGATCAGTTATTAGTATTGTGATAGCTCCTGCTAATACAGGTAATGATAAGAGTAATAAAATTGCTGTAATAATAATTGATCAAGGAAATAATGAAATTTGATTATAATTTAATGAAATATTTTTTGAATAATAAATTGTTGTAATAAAATTTATTGCTCCTAAAATTGATGATATACCTGCAATGTGAAGTGAAATAATTCCATAATCAACTGATATTGATGCATGAAATGTATTTAATGATAATGGAGGATAAACTGTTCAACCTGTACCTATTCCAGATCCAGAAATTCTTCTAATAATTAATAGTATAATTGAAGGAATTAATAATCAAAAACTTAAATTATTAATTCGTGGAAATGCTATATCTTGAACTCCTAATATTAGTGGAATTAATCAATTTCCAAATCCTCCAACTATAAATGGTATTACTATAAAAAAAATTATTAAAAATGCATGAGCTGTTACAATAGTATTATATAATTGATCATTATTAATTCATGATCCTGGAGTACTTAATTCTATTCGAATAATTATTCTTATTGATGATCCAAGTATTCCTGATCATATTGCAAAAATAAAGTATAGTATTCCAATATATTTATGGTTTGTTGAATAAAATCATTTTGATATAGTAAATATAAAAATTTAAATTTTTAAGATTGATAAAATTATTTATATATTAATCTTTGAAGGATAAGAGTTTATTAATTAACTTACAATCTTTATAAAAAATATCATGCCTGAAATTAAGGGATAAATTGTAAATTTATTTATGAATAGATAATTCTGATATTATTAATTAATAAAATTTTATAATTTAAATAAAAATATTAAATAGCAAATTTAAAAATATTATTATATTAGTAATTAAAATTTTAGTAAAAAAAATATATTATTGAAAAAAAAATAAATAAATAAAATATTTTATTATAAAGAAAATTAAATTTTAATTTTTTAAAATTAAATATGTAAGTGTATTTTATTTGAGTATCAGAAAAGTTTAAATTAAAAAAATTTAAATAATTAAATGCTGAAAATACAGATATTATTATAATAAAAAAAATAGTTATTTTAAATATATTTATTTTTATTAAATTTTGTATTATATAAATTTTTATAATAAATGAGGTTATTGGTGGTAATTGACAATATAAAAGAATTAATATTGTTAATTTAAATTTGTTTGATTTATTAAAATATAAATATGACTTTAAATTTATAGAATTATAAAAATTAAAATAATTTAAGAATATAAAAAGTAAATAAGAAATTGATAAATATATAAAAAAATAATGTAATCAAATTTCATTATTAAAATTAATTAAAAAAATTATTAATGACGAATGAAATATTGATGAATATGAAAATATTAATTTTAGTGAAATTTGAGATATTATAAAAATTGGTGATATTAATAATGTAAAATATAAAGTTATATAAAAAAAAAATTTTAATTACAAAAATAGTAAATAATTAATATTGGAATAAATTTTATAAATGTTGTAAAATAAAAAATAAGAAAATAATTTATATTTTTTATAATAATATTTGTTCAAAAATGTATTGGTATAATACCTATTTTTATTCAAATAGAGAATATAAATATTATATAATAAATATTTATTTCTTTATTTATTATAATTATTAAATAAGAAAAAATTATTATTAATCCTGAGATAGAAGAAATTAAAAAATATAAAATTCTTCTTATATTCAAATTTAAAAAACATATAATAGAAATATAAATTAAATTTAAAGTTTCTATAATTAATCATAAATAAAAAAAATTTTTTAAATATAAAGTTTAAATTGGTATATAAGATAAAATTAAAGTTAATATAAAAATGGATTTATTATTAAAATTAATTTATAATTAAATTTAAATTTATTAATTATTTAAAAAATAATTTGAAGTTTTCATAAATTATAGTAATTTTAAAAAATTTTAAATTAATATTAGAAAAATTATATTTAATTTTTTAATTAATAAATAATTTATTTAATAAAAAAATTTTAATTTAATTAATAAAATTAGAATTTAGAGATAATTTCAAAAATTTTTATTATTTTATATTTATTTAATTTTTATAAATTCTTCAAAATTCAAAGATTTATGTGCAATCACACTTAAATATATTAAACAAAATATTTAATAAAATTTATTAATAGTTAAATAAAATTTTTAGGGAATAAAATTTGATTTAGTTATAAATTAAATTATAATGATAAATTAAAATTCATATTTAGATTATAGCAATCTATTAAAATTTAAATTTAAATAAAACTTTTAGGGAATAAAATTTGATTTAATTATAAATTATAATGATTAATTAAAATTAATATTTAGAATATAGTAAACTATTTAAATTTAAATTTAAATAAAATTTTTAGGGAATAAAATTTGATTTAAAATTTTTAAGAAAAAAAAAATTAGTAATAGTAAAATTTTTATATTAAATATTACATCAAAATAACCCTTTTAATCAGGCATATTACTAATTATATAAAAGAATAATATTCCATTTTTAGGTTTAAGAACCTATTAGCTTATTTTATTTAGCTTATTTATATAATTTTAAATTTTATTACATATTTATTTAATTTTTTCTTATTTATTGGTGTTATTAATTAAATTTTTATATTTAAAGGGATTTATTTTATTATATTATATAAAACTATATAAAACTATATAAATGTATTAAAACTACATAAAACTACATAAAACAATATCAATATATATAAAACTATATAAAAATATATGAAACTAATAAAACTATATGAAACTAATAAAACTATATAAAACTATATAAAACTATATAAAACTATATAAAACTATATAAATCTATTAAAACTATGTTAAACTATATAAAATTATATAAAACTATATACAACTATATGAAACTACATAAAAATATAAAAAACTAACAAAACTATATAAAACAATATAACGCTATATAGAACTATATAAAACTATATAAAACTATGGAAAACTATATAAAATTAATAAAACTATATAAAACTATATAAATCTATTAAAACTATGTTAAACTATATAAAATTATATAAAACTATATACAACTATATGAAACTACATAAAAATATAAAAAACTAACAAAACTATATAAAACAATATAACGCTATATAGAACTATATAAAACTATATAAAACTATGGAAAACTATATAAAATTAATAAAACTATATAAAACTATATAAAACTAAGCAAAACTATACAAAACTATATAAATATACATAAAACTATGTAAAAATATATAAAACTATATAAAACTAAATAAAACTATATAAAACTATATAAAACTATACAAATCTATATAAAACTATGTAAAACTATATAAAACTATATAAATCTATTAAAACTACATAAAACTACATAAAACAATATCAATCTATATAAAACTATATAAAACTATGTAAAACTATATAAAAGTGTATGAAACTATATAAAACTACATAAAACACTATTAATTTATATAAAAATATATAAAACCATATAATACTAAATGAAACTATATAAAACTGTATAGAACTATATGAAACTATATAAAACTAACAAAACTATACAGAACCTTATGAAACTATATAAAACTATATAAAACTATATAAAACTATGTGAAACTATATAAAAATGTAAAACACTAACAAAACTATATAGAACTATATAAATCTATATATAACTATGAAAAACTATATAAAACTTTATAAATCTATATAAAACTATGTAAAACTAATAACACTATATGAAACTATACAAAACTATATAAAACTATATAAAACTATATAAAACTATATAAACTTTGTAAAACTAATAAAACTATATGGAACTACACAAAACTATATAAAACTATATATACCTATATACAATTATATAAAACTATGTAAAACTACATAAAACAATATCAATATATATGAAACTATATAAAACTAAATAAAACAATATCGATATATATAAACCTATATAAAACTGCATAAAATATTATCTATCTACATAAAAGTAAAGAAAACTATATAAAGCTATATAAACCTATATAAAACTATATAAAACTATGTTATGCTGTATAAAACTATATACAAATAATAAAACTATATGAAACTACATAAAACTATATATAACTATATAAATCTATATAAAACTGTATAAAACGATATAAAACTATATAAAAGTATATAAAACTATATAAAACTATATAAAAGTATATGAAACTATATAAAACTATATAAAACTAAGTAAAACTATATAGAACTATATAAAACTATATAAAACTATGTAAAACCAAGAAAAACTACATAAAACAATAACACTGTATATGAAACAATATAAAACTGCATAAAACAATATCAATTTATATAAAATTATAGGAAACTATGTAAAACCATAAAAAACTAATAATACTATATAAACCTACATAAAACAATATAAAACTATATAAAACTATATAAAACTATATAAAACTATATAAAACTATATAAAACTATATAAAACTATATAAAACTATATAAAACTATATAAAACTATCTAAAACTATATAAACCTATATAAAACTATAAAACTATATAAAACTATATAAAACTATATAAAACTATATAAAACTATATAAATCTATGTAAAACTATGTAAAACTATATAAAACTATATAAAACTATATAAAACTATATAAAACTATATAAAAGTATATTAAACTATATAAAACTATATAAAACTATATAAAACTATATTAAACTATATAAATCTATATAAAACTATATGAAACTATGTAAAACTATATAACACTAATGAAACTATATAAAACTATATAAAACTATATGAAACTAAGAAAACTATATAAATCTATATAAAACTATATAAAACTATATAAAACTATATAAAACTATATAAATCTATGTAAAACTATGTAAAACTATATAAAACTATATAAAACTATATAAAACTATATAAAACTATATAAAACTATTTAAAACTACATAACACTATATAAAACTATATAAATCTATTAAAACTATATTAAAGCATATAAAACTATATAAAACTATATAAACCTATATAAAACTATGTAGAACTGATAAAACTATATAAATCAATATAACACTATGTAAAACTATATAAAACTATGTAAAACCATATTCAATTAATATAAACTATATACAACTATACATAACTATATAAAAGTGTATGAAATTATATAAAACTACATAAAACGCTATTAATCTATATAAAAATATATAAAACCATATAATACTAAATAAAACTATATAAAACTGTATGGAACTATATAAAACTATATAAAACTAACAAAACTATATAGAACCTTATAAAACTATATAAAACTACAGTAAAGTATATAAAACTATATAATACTATATAAAACTATATAAAACCATATAAAACTGTATAAATCTATTAAAACTACATGAATCTACATGAAACAATATCATTCTATATAAAACTATATAAAACTATATAAAAGTATATAGAACCATATAAAACTATATCGCACTATATAAAACTATGTAAAACTATGTAAAACTAATAAAACTATATGAAACTAAACAAAACTATATTAAACTGCATAAAACAATATCAATCTATGTAAAACTATATAAAAATATATAAAACTGCATAAAATAATATCAGTCTATGTAAAACAACATAAAACTACGAAAACAATATCAACCCATATAAAACTATATAAAACTACGTAAAACCATATCAGTCTATATAAAACTATACAAAACTATATAAAACTAAATAAAACGAAATAAAATGTATGAAACTATATAAAACTATATAAAAGTACATAAAACTATACAAAACTATATCACTATATAAAACTATATAAAACTATATAAAGCTATATAAAACTACAGAAAACTATGTGAATTTGTATAAAGCTATATAAAAGTACATAAAACAATATCAATATTTATCAAACTATATAAACCTACACAAAACAATAACAGTCTACATAAAACAATATAAAACTACATAAAACAATATCAATCTATATAAAATTATATAAAACTGTATAAAACTATATAGAACTATATAAATCTATTAAAACCTTATAAAACCTTATAGAACTATATATAACTATATAAAACAATATAGAGCTATATAAAATTATATAGAACCATGTAATACTATGTAAAACTATATAAAACTATACACATCTATATAAAACTATGTAAAACTATATAAAACTATATGAAACTACATAATACACTTTAAAACAAGTAATACTATATAAAAGTATATAATACATTATCAATCTATATAAAACTATATAAAAACTTATAAGACTATTTAAAATTATGTAAAACTATGTAAAACTATACAAAACTATATAAGACGATATAAAACTATATAAAAATAATAAAACTATCTAAAACTATATAAAACTGTATAAAACTATATAAAACTATATAAAACTATATAAAATCATATAAAACTATATAAAACTATACAAAACTATATAAAACTATGTAAACCTATTAAAACTATGTAAACCTAATAAAACAATATAAAACTATACAAAACTATATAAAAGTATAAAAAACTATATAAAACTATAAAAAACGATTTAAAACTATGTAAAACTATATGAAACTATATGAAACTATTTAAAACTAATAGAAATATATAAAACTAATTAAAACTGTATAAAATAATACAAGACTGTATAAAATTATATAAAATTAACAGATCTATATAAAACTATATAAAACTAATAGAACCATATAAACTTGTATGAAACTGTATAAAACTATAAAAATCCATATAAAACTACACAAAACTTCATAATAATATTGTTGCGATACATCGAGTTAACGAGGTTGCGATGTATCGAACTCATCTGTCTAGCACGCACGGCTGAACCAACCCTTAGGATCTGAAGGGGGTTGAAATAAACTGGTCGCTAAGGAGTTGGTCAGAGTAAACGAAGGCAAACGAGTAGTCTTTGACGAGAATAGACGTGTTGAGCTATAGACTACATACTCTAATATTTGTATGAAATTGTAAATATTAGTGTAAATAAGAACATTGTAAATAAACATGTCGCGGGCGAGCTCTCCAGGACCCGCCCAGCGCAACAATATGTATAACTGCATAACACAATGTAAAAGGTGAAATACAATAAAAAAGAATACAAAACAATGTATAACCGCTTAAAACTACATAATGCTATAGAATCGTGTTTAACACTACAGAAAACTGTATAAAATTATATAGAACTATAATATACTTTACAAAAGTGTATAAAACTGTATAAAATTACATAAAACTCGCATAACACAGTTCCAGATCGCTTCTCGGCATTATGGTTAATATCAACGTGTGCTTGCATAACACAGATCCAGATCGCCTCCCGGGCCTTACGGCTAATGTGAACGCGTACTAGCATAAGCGAAATCCAGCTCGCTTCTCGGCCTTATGGTTATGCTTTGCCATAAGCCCGAGAGGATATCTGCATTTGTGTTATGCGTGCTCACATTGATCTTTTTAATAAGGACGAGAAGCGTTCTGGATTTGGATTATTCGATTACACTTTGATCTTAGCCATAAGGCCGAGATGCGATCTGGATGTGTGTTATGCGAGAACACTTTGATCTCAGCCGTAAGAACGAGAAGAGATCAGGACTTGTGTTATTCGAGTACACTTTGATCTTCGTCATAAGACGGAGAAGCGATCTGGATTTAGGGATATTTGAGTACACTTTGATCTTAGCCATAAGGCCATGAAGCGATCTGGATGTTTGTTATGCAAGTACCCTTTGATCTTAGCCATAAGGCCGAGAAGATATCGAGATTTGGTTATTCGAGTACACTCTGATCTTAGCCATAAGCCCGAGAATCGATCTCGATATATATTATGCGAGTAAACTTTGATCTTTGCCAGAATGCCGAGAAGCGATCTGGATGTGTGTTATGCGAGTACACTTTGATCTCAACCATAAGGCCGAGAAGCGATCTGGATTTGGGTTATTCGAGAACACTTTGATCTTATCCATTAGGCCGAGAAGCGATCTGGCTGTGTGTTATGAGAGTACACTTTGATCTTAGCCATAAGGCCGAGAGGCGATCTGGATGTGTGTTATGCGAGTACACTTTGACCTCAGCCATAAGGTCGGGAAGCGATCTGGATTTGGGTTATAAGTGTACACTTCCATCGCGGCCATAAGGCCCAGGTGCGATCAGGATTTGCGTTATTCGAGTGCACTTTGATCTTAGCCATAATGCCGAGAAGCGATTTGGATGTGTGATATGAGCGTACACTTTGATCTTTGCCATAAGGCCGAGAAGCGATCTGGATTTGGGTTATTCGAGTATACTTTGATCTTTGCCATAGTGCCGAGGAGCGATCTGGATGTGTGTTATGCGAGTACACTTTGATCTTAGCCATAAGGCCGACATGCTATCTGGATGTGTGTTATTCGAGTACACTTTGATTTTAGCCGTAAGGCCGACAAGCGATCTGGATTTAGGTTATTCGAGTACACTTTGATCTTAGCCATAATGCCGAGAATCGACCTGGATGTGTGTTATGCGACTATATTTTGATCTTAACCATAAGGCGAGAAGCGATCTGGATGTATGTTATGCGAGTACACTTTGATCTTAGCCGTAAAGCCGAGAAGCGATCTCGATGTGCGTTATACGAGTACACTTTGTTCTTAGCCATAAGGCCGAGAAGCGATCTGGATTTGGGTTATTCGAGTACACTTTGATCTTAGCCATGAGGACGAGAAGCGATATGGATGTTTTTTATTCTAGTACACTTTAATCTTAGCCATAAGGCCGAGAAACGATCTAAATGTGTGTTATAAGGCGTTCATTTCAAAACATGTTCCCCTCGTCTTACATGTTTCTGCCGGGGGTGGATACATAGTAGCGCCTTTATGCCGATGGCTAATTAAAATATTAATTTTAGTTATAATAAAAGTTATCTAGAACCGCCTAGTTGCGGCCTTGGCTATATCGCATATAGATATATACAGGTAGATAGCTGAGTAGGCAAATAAACATAAATTAAAATAAAAGAATACGTTAAAATAATAAATAAATAAATAGATACATATAGATTAAGATTAGCGAATACAATAGAAATAACATAAATAAATAAATAAATAAATAAATAAAAAGAAAGATAAATAATGATAAATAAATAAGATCGAGGGATAGGTATATACACTCAGGGTTGAGTATGTACATAAATTATAATTCCTTAGCCGGTTTCGAGTCATTAAGATGCCCGAGCCTTCGCCGTAGAAACTAACGCAAAGCAGAATAATATAACTTAAAGAAATAATACAAAAACAAGACAAAAATAAAAATAAAAGAATTAATACATAAATTAAATAGTCACAAAATAAATTATAAAATATAAATAAATATATACAATTCGCTAACTATTAGTGACAATATTTTGGTTAAGCTGGGGCGCATGCGCGTTAGTGCAGGTTCAGATAGATGGTAAGCAGCGTGTTGCAGCAGGTGATAGGAGTGAGCCAGGTTTAAAACCAAAATACATAAGTATTACATAAATAAATAAATAAATGAGCAAATAAATAAATAAGCAAATAACAAAATAAATAAATAAGTAAATAAATAAAAATAAACAGATATATAGATAAATAAATAAATAAATAAATAAATAAATAAATAAATAAATAAATAAATAAATAAATAAATAAATAAATAAATAAATAAATAAATAAATAAATGAATAAACGAATAAACGAATAATCGAATAAACGAATAAACGAATAAACGAATAAACGAATAAACGAATAAACGAATAAACGAATAAACGAATAAACGAATAAACGAATAAACGAATGAACGAATAAACGAATAAACGAATAAACGAATAAACGAATAAACGAATAAACGAATAAACGAATAAACGAATAAACGAATAAACGAATAAACGAATAAACGAATAAACGAATAAACGAATAAACGAATAAACGAATAAACGAATAAACGAATAAACGAATAAACGAATAAACGAATAAACGAATAAACGAATAAACGAATAAACGAATAAACGAATAAACGAATAAACGAATAAACGAATAAACGAATAAACGAATAAACGAATAAACGAATAAACGAATAAACGAATAAATGAATAAATGAATAAATGAATAAATGAATAAATGAATAAATAAATAAATAAATAGATAGATAGTTAAATAAATAGACAAATAAATAAATAAATAATTACATAAATAAAGAAATATATAAATAGCTAAAACAATGGACAAATAGGTGGATAAATAAATATGTAAATAGTTAAAACAAGTAATAAGTAAATAATAATAAATAGATAAATAAATTGGCAAACACCTGGCTGTCACAGCTGTGGAAAGATAACTGTGCCATAATATGAAATGAATAGAAAGAGTACGAAAGTTGATAGATTAAAAAGAACCAGTGTCCCATCACTAGTAAAATAAGAAAACTAAAGATTCATAAAAAGCGGTTAAGTAATGTCAAAAGTCGATAAATAAAACAGAAGAAAAGTAGTAGTTTAATTAAAACAAATAATAATAGATAGCATAAAAAAGAGAGAAGCAAGAATTAAAATAGATAGTTAAAAGATTAAGAGGGATAGTTGAAAATATTAAAAGCAAAGTGCATACGTATAGGTTGTTAGTTAAAATTCCATAATTATTAAAATAATAAAATATAGCGCACAGACACTTGGTTAATGGTTAGGTATCAACTTTTGTACTTACCCTATCGCTGCCTCCGTCTGCTGCTCCTCTACCTAAGTCGGGGGAGTTGAACCCCGCATAGATTAATGGGTCGGCCTGGATCAGGGGCCGGGACATCCTCGGTGAGGGCCTCGCGATACTGGCGAACTCCCGAGACGTGCTCCACGTAGATATCCCGGCTCCACCGGACAATATCCGACACAATGAGCCGGCGCATCAGAGATGCGTTCCGATTACCGATACGCAAAATCTTCAACACCGAATCATTGGCCGGATCCCAGGAGCCGAGGGCACCGACGACGATCGCGGAGACCGCCACCCGATAACCGCGCCCTCCGAGAACGCCGGCCAGGGGCTTATACTTCTGTATCTTTCACGCCCTGTCCTCCTCGAATGAAATATATTCGTTCTCGAAGGGCACGGTAACATCGACGATGACGATGCTCCTTGAGGGCTCGTGCCTGACAACGATGTCACGCCTAAGAGCCCCAGATCCCCGTCGATGCCCTCGACCGTCCGTCCAGGCCTTAGCGATGCGGGAAACCACCTTCTCGTGGCGAAGTTGCCAGGCCGCCGAATGCAGACGACAGTGGCAAAGGACGTGGGGAAGGGATTCGAGCTCCGCCCCACAGCGCCGGCAACGCTTATCACCATCACCCCAGTGTCTTGCCCCGTTAAGAGGAAAGACGTCAAGGCGAGCTCGGTGAATGAAGCGCCAATCGGCGAAGCGGGTGAAGTTGCCGCCGCGGAGGAAGTGGTTTGAAGCACCACTCCGCGACGACACCCCGAATACCTTCCCCTGGTCCTTCTTGCGCTGAAGGCGCTGGTGATAGTATTCTACCACCGCCATCCGCAATCGGCGGATAATCTGGCCCCTCGCCACGGGCGGAACTATGGTCTCCCGATCGCGAGAACCCCTGAGCGTAACGGAGAGCTCAGATCTCGCCTCGCTCCACTGCCAACGCAATCCGAGCAGGTCCCGACTCCTGCGTGCCGCGTTCCGTGCCCTCGACCACAGCGAAGAAATGTCCCCCCCGTCCCTGGCGAAGTACCCCTCCAGCGAACCAGAGAGGTACTCGGCCAGGTCATTGTTCGACGGGTTGGTATGGCCGATTTTCCTGGCTACAGCCTCGCGCAGCGAGTTCCAGGCCAACTCCCTGACCACCGCATCATCCGCCGTCAAAAGACGGAACGCATGAGCGATGGTCAGGACGTCGGCCATGTCAGCAAGCGGAAGCAGTCCACATCCCCCCCTACTGGGTGGGAGATAGACTACCTCCGCGCTGGCCCGCTGCGGGAGGTTGAGCCAGGATTTGGCCATACGTCGCACTTGTTTGTCGACTTCGACTAAGGGACGCTTCTCCACGTGGGCTCCCCGCAGGTAGAAGTCGAGGCGTGGCAGTATAAAAGCTGCCACGGTCTCGGCCTTCTGCCACGGGGCCAAGAGGGAACGGTCGACGGCCTGCAGGTCCTGGACCAGCTCGTCGATCGTCAGCAGTGGGGTTTGGCGGACCTGAAACCCGGTGGGAACGCCCAGGTGTTCATAGGGCTCACCGGCCACCAGGGCGCGCATTTGCTAACCCTGGATGGTGAAGCGAGTGGCACGGATCCCGCGCGGCCCCCTGCCACGATGGTGGAGGGTCGCGCATTTTGCGGGATTAAACCGCAATCCGATGCCACTCGCCGCAGCATCCACTGCCTTTAGCAGCGTTTCCATGCCCTCCGGGGTGTCGGCGATCAACGCGAGATCGTCCGCGTACGCCAGGACCCTGTGCCGATGGCCGTGCAACGTGTAACCCGCCGAGGTTCCGGTAGCTGCGCGCAGCACCGGTTCCAGGGCGAGGTTAAACGCCACAGGGCTCATCGGACAGCCCTGGCGCACCCCGGAGAGGATGGGAACGGGGTCGGTAAACCCATCGGCGGTCCGCACCCGTGTGGTGCAACCGTGGTACATACTCTTCAGAATATTCTGAAGAGTAGAGGGAACCCCGGCCTCCACGAAGGATTGGTAGATGGAAGCGTGGGGGACCGAGCCGAACGCGTTCGACAGGTCCAGCAACGCCACCACCACCTGACGCCCCCACCTGCGAGCGTCTGTAAGGGCTCCCTGCAGCACGAAGTTATGTTCGTAACACCCCTCGTACGGCAGGAAGCCCTTTTGCGCGGGACTTAGGCGCTTATTTTTGACCGACCACGCGACGAGACGGTCAGCCAGAACAGCGGCGAAGAGCTTCGGGGTCGTATCGGACATGGCCAGCGGTCGCCAGTTCAACAGGTCGTCGCGATCGCCCTTTTTGTGCACGAGCACAGTGTTGGAAGTTTTCCAACACGAGGGGACCGACTCCAGACGAAGACATAGATTAAACAAAGAGGTCAGCAGATGTGACCCCGGATCTGCCCTTTTCAGATCATTGTAAGTTAGACCGTCGGGACCGGGCGCAGAGTTTGTCATACGCCTGATCCGACGATCCACCTCACTCACTTCGAAGAGCTTCACCAAGGCCACATTGCTGGCCTCGTCTGGAGCCTCGATGGAAGGCGGGGGAGGCCTAGCTCCCAGGTTCCCCGCCGGTGAGTACATGTTGAGGAAGTACTCATGTACCCTGTCCTTTGGCACTTTGCAGTGCAAGGACGGGCCCATGAGAACCTCCTGAACAGCACGCCGACGGTTCTGCCTGAAGAGCCGTTGTATACGCGTAGCCTCCCTTACCTGGTCCCCCCGCGTTGGTCCACCTGCCAACGCAAGACGATCGCGGTGACCGTTCGAACCGCGAGCCGCTTGGTCGCCCGACACGCCCCTTGCTCTCGCACGCTGTTGGGGCCTATCCGTCCCGCCCCCTCTCGTGGTCGGTCCCTTGACTCTGAAGCCCTGAAGGTATGCTGCGATTTCCCTCGCAACATCCTCCAGCTGCTCCAGGCAGCCAGCGTTCTGCGCCATTCCGATCAACAACTCTCTCTCCGAAGGAAACGCTTCCCCGACCAAAGGCCGGATGGCGCCCCTTTTTCGAGAGGGCTGCCCGGATGCCGCAGGACGCCTGGGCTCACGAGGTCCCGAGGCACGCGAGGGTGCGGTCGGTCTGCGACTTCTCGCAGGTGCGGTCGCCTCCGTCGCGGAGGCAGGAGCACCCCTCACGGTTGCATCAACGGGGACGGGCCTCCGATTATCCCTCCCCGCGCGATTTAAAACTACCCCTTCCCACAAGGTAGAAATGGAGCCGGGGGCACTACGGGGGACGCTCGGGAGTCGCGTGGGGCTAAGCGGTGTTACGCTACTCACCGAGGACGCCCCGGAGCACCCTGCTCCAGGCCGATGCGCACTGTTGTGCGCAGCGCTGTTGTTATTGTTGCTGCTGCTGCTGCTGCCCGGTGGCGGCCGGGCGGGGGACTTTTCCCGCGGTGGTTGGGCGGGCGGAGGCGTCGTCCTCTTCGCTGGCGGCAGCGGCTGCGCCTCCTCGTCGGACGACGAGCTGGACGACGGGATCCCGCGGTGGTGGCGTCGGCGGGATCCAGCGGCGATTCGCCACGGCTCCGGTGAGGAATCGGGGCTAACGGCTGCCCCGGCCGGCTGCGGCACCTCCACCTCTTCGATGAGTGGGAGGAGCGGGGCCGCTGGAGATGGTGGTAGCGGCCTGGCCACCATCGCTCCTCCCACAATAGGCAGGGGGGTCATAATCGGCCCCCCGCTGCAGGTGGTGGTAACGGTGGAGGTGCATAACGTCACCATGCTCGCCGATGTTACCGGAGACGGAGCCCCCTGCTCGCCGCGGATGGTCGGCGGCGTCCTGGGGCTCCGGTGCTTCCTCGGTGGGGGGCTGCGTCTTGGTGGTGTAGGCCCGGGTGGTGAAGTGGTGGCCCGGGATGCTGGGCGCAGCCCCCTTTCCGGTACGACGTCAATCGGCGAGGGAGGTGACGTAAATGACGGGGCGCCTGCTGTGACGGCGGCGTAGGATGGTGAGGCCGCCGTCCTTACCCCTGAGGGTTTCCGTTGGGCGGCCCGAGGTGGTGTGGGGCCGCTGGAGGGACTCTTTCCCTGTACCACCGCCCTTGGTGATGGTGTGTGGGCGGTGGGAGTCCCTCCTACTCTCGGGGGCGTTCTTCTGGCTCCGGTCGGAGCCGCTACCGTCCTCCGGGTGGTGGTGGTGGCAGTTCTTCTGCCCACCTCCACCGGGACTTTGGCACCCCTCATACCCCGTTTCACCCGCCCTTGGGTGGTGGTGGGCGGGGTCCTAACGGGCGGGGTTCTTGCGGGAGGGGTGCCAGTCGACCCCCTGGTAGCGGGGGCCACTCTTCTGCCCGGTGGGGTGGGCCTCGTTGCGGTAGCGGCTAAGGGACCGGAGCCTCTTCTCGTAGCAGGCGCCCTTGCAGCCGGTGGCGATGTCCTTGGGGCAGCCGACCCCGATCGCCGCGGCGGGCTGCCGCTCTTATGGACCGGTGGCGTCCCCTTAGGTCTGGGGTAGGTCGGTTGGTTGGGGGGCGGGGGCGCGGGCCGGGCGCTGGTGGTGGGCCCAATCGTTATTGTTAACGTGGGGGTGCCGGACGGCGGCGTGCGATACGACGTCGTCATAGCCGTCGCAGCCGCCGTTACCAGCACCACACGCAACGTTGTTTGCTTCGTGGCCCGCGCCTTGCCCCCCGTCAACCGCCCGTCTCGTGGTCGTCGTCTTCGTCGTCGTCCTCGTAGTCCTGGTCCCCGTCGTGATTGTTGCTGTTGTTGTTGCCGCTGCCGCCATTGCGCGCCGCGTCATGCAGGTGGTGGTGGCCGTCCCCGTTGGATCCCTCGCCGTTGTATGGGTGTGGGTGTGGGTGGGCGGGGGCGGGGGCGGCGACGTCGCGGCGCACGTCGTTTGCGGGGGCGGGGACTGGGCCGCCAAATTGGCAGCAGCTACTGCAGCAGCGCGCGGTTCTGCGGGGGCGGATGTCGCGGAACCCCCCCGACGCGAGGTGTTGCTCGAACCGGTCGCGCCTGTCACGGGAGGTGCACAAGTCCCACTCGGACTGTTCTGGTGGGCGGAACTATGAATATGGCCGTGGTGCAGCTTCACCACCTTGAGTGGATACCTCCCGTCCCGTAAGATAGATAGAATATTAATAGTTATATACACTTTGATCTTAGCCACAAGGCCGGGAAGCGAACTGGATGTGAGTTATGAGAGTACACTTTGATCTCAGCCATAAGGCCGAGGAGCGATCTGGATGTGTGTTATGACAGTACACTTTGATCTAAACCATAAGGCCGAGAAGCGATCTGGATGTGTGTTATGCGAGTACACTTTGATCTTAGCCGTAAGGCCGGGAAGCGATCTGGATGTGTGTTATGCGAGTACACTTTGTCCTTAGCCATAAGGCCGAGAAGCGATCTGGATTTGGATTATTCGAGTACACTTTGATTTTAGGCATAGGGCCGAGAAGCGATCCGGATGTGTGTTATGCGTGTAGTCTTTGATCTTAGGCATAAGGACGAGAAGCGATCAGGATTTGGGTTATTCGAGTACACTTTGATCTTACCGATAAGGCCGAGACGCGAACCGGATGTGTGTTATGCGAGTACACTTTGATCTTACCCATAAGGCCGTGAAGCGATCTGGATGTGTGTTATGCGAGTGCACTTTGATCTTAGCCATAAGGACGAGAAGTGATCTGGATTTGGGTTATTCGAGTAAAATTTGATCTTAGCCATAAGGCCGAGAAGCGATATGGATTTGTGTTACGCGAGTACACTTTGATCTTAGTCATAAGGCGGAGAAGAGATCTGGATGGGTGTTATGCGAGTACACTTTGATCTTAGCCATAAGGCCGAGAAGCGATCTGGATGTGTGATATGAGCGTACACTTTAATCTTAGCCATAAGGCCGAGAAGCGATCTGGATGGGTGTTATGCGAGTACACATTGGTCTTAGCCATAAGGCCGAGAAGTCATCTGGATTTGATTTATTTGAGTACACTTTGATCTTAGCCATAAGGCCGAAAAGAGATGTCTATGTTTGTTATACGAGTACACTTTGATCTTAGCCATAAGGCCGAAAAGAGATGTCTATGTTTGTTATGCGAGGACACTTTGATCTTAGCCATAAGGCGGAGAAGCGATCTTGATGTGTGTTATGCGAGTACACTTTGATCGTAGCGATAAGGCCGAGAAGATATCAGGACTTGTTTTATTCGAGTACACTTTGATCTTAGCCATAAGGCGGATAAGCGAACTGGATGTGTGTTAGGCGGGAACCCTTTGATCTTAGCCACAAGGCGGAGAAGCGATCTGTATTTGGGTTATTCGAGTACACTTTGGTCTTAGCATAAAGGCCGAGAAGCGATCTGGACGTGTGTTATGCGAGTCCACTTTGATCGTAGACATAAGGCAGCGATACGATCTGGATGTGTTATGCGTGTGCCCTTTGATCTTAACCATACGGCCGAGAAGAGATCTGGATGTGTGTCATACGAGTACACTTTGAGCTTAGGCATAAGGCCGAGAAGCGATCTGGGTGTGTGTTATTCAAGTACACTTTGATTTTAGCCATAACGCCGAGAAGCGATCTGGGTTTGGGTTATTCGATTACACTTTGATCTTATCCATAAAACCGAGAAGCGATCTGGATGGGTGTTATGCGAGTACAATTTGATCTTATTCATAAGGCCGGACAGCGATCTGGATGTGTGTCATGCGAGTACACTATGATCTTAGCCAGAAGGCCGATATGCGTTCTGGATTTGTCTTCTTCGATTACTCTTTGATCTTAGCCATAAGGCTGAGAAGCTATCTGGATGTGTGTTATGCGAGTACCCATTGAAAATAGCCATAAGCCCGAGAAACGATCTGGATTTGAGTTATTCGTGTACACTTTGATCTTATCCATAAGGCCGTGAAGCGATCTGGATTTGGGTTACTCGAGTATACGTTGATCTTAGCCATGAGGCCGAGAAGCGATCTGGGTGTGTGTTATGCGAGTACCCTTTGATGCCAGCAATAAGGTTGAGAAGCGATCTGGATGTGTGTTTTGTGAGTACACCTTCATATTAGCCATAAGGGCGAGTAGCGAACAGGATGTGTGTCATGCGAGTACACTTTGACCTTGGCCATATGGCCGAGAAGCGATATGGATTTGGGTTATTCGAGTACACTTTGATCTTAGCCATAATGCCGAGAAGCGGTCTGGATTTGGATTATGCGAGTACACTTTGATCTTAGCTATAAGGCCGAGAAGCGACCTGGATTTTGGTTATTCGAGTACACTTTGATCTTAGCCATGAGGCCGAGAGGCGATCTGGATTTGGTTTATTCGAGTACACTTTGTTCTTAGACATAAGGCCGTGAAGCGATCTGGATGTGTGTTATGCGAGTACACTTTGATCTGGGGCATAAGGACGAGAAACGATCTGGATGTGTGTTATTCGAGTACCCTTTGATCTTAGCCATAAGGCCGAGAAGCGATCAGTATTTGGGTTATTCGAGTACACTTTGATCTTAGCCATAAGCCCAAGAAGCTATCTAGATTTGGGTTATGCGAGTACACTTTGCTCTTAGCCATAGATTGATATTGTTTTATACAGTTTTATATAGTTTAATATAGTTTTATACAGTTTTATATAGTTTAATGTAGTTTTATATAGTTTTATTATTTATATATAGTTTTATTATTTATATATAGTTTTATATAGTTTTATGTAGTTTTATATAGTTTTATTATTTTTATGTAGTTTTACATAGTTTTATGTAGTTTTATATAGTTTTATATAGTTTTATATAGTTTTATGTAGTTTTATATATAATTTTATATAGTTTTATATAGTTTTATATAGTTTTATATAGTTTTATATAGTTTTATATAGTTTTCTTATTTTTACGTAGTTTTATATAGTTTTATGTAGTTTTATATAGTTTTATATAGTTTTATATAGTTTTATATAGTTTTATATAGTTTTATATAGTTATATGTAGTTTTATATAGTATTATTAGTTTTTTATGATTTTACATAGTTTTATATAGTTTTGTACAGTTTCATATAGTTTTATATAGTTTTATATATTTTTACGTAGTTTTCCTTAGTCTTATGTAGATTGATATAGTTTTATATAGTTTTCGCAGTTTTGAATAGTTTTATATAGTTTTATTAGGTTTATATAGTTTTATATAGTTTTATATAGCTTCATATAATTTTATATAGTTTTACTGACTATATATCGCTTTATATAGTTTTATTAGTTTTTCATAGTTTTATATAGATTTATATAGTTTTATATAGTTTTATATAGCTTTATAAGGTTTTATATAGTTTTGTCAGTTTTATATAGTTTTATATAGTTTTATATAGTTTTATATAGTTTTATATAGTTTTATATAGTTTTATATAGTTTTATTTAGTATTATATAGTTTTATATAGTTTTATATAGTTTTATATAGTTTTATATAGTTTTATATTGTTTTATATAGTTTTATACAGTTTTATATACTTTTACTAGTTTTATATAGTTTTATATTGTTTTATATAGTTTTATATAGTTTTATTAATTTTACATAGTTTTATATAGTTTTATATAGTTTTATATAGTTTTATATAGTTTTATACGTTTTATATAGTTTTATATAGTTTTATTAGTTTTACATAGTTTTATATAGTTCTCGACAGATTCATATAGTTTTATTAGTTTTATATTTTTATACAGTTGTATATAGTTTTATCAGTTTTATATTTTTATACAGTTTTATATAGTTTTATATAGTTTTATATAGTTTCATATTGTTTTATACAGTTTTAAATTGTTTTATATAGTTGTATATAATTATATATTGTTATACAGTTTTATATAGTTTTATATAGTTTTATATAGTTTTACATAGCTTCATATAGTTTTATATAGCTTTATATAATTCTATATAGTTTTATTAGTTTTATATAGTTTTATATGGTTTTATATAGATTTATATAGTTTCATATAGTTTTATATAGTTTTATATGTTTTTATATAGTTTTATATATATTGATATTGTTTTATGTAGTTTAACATAGTTTTAATAGATTTGTAAATTGTTATATAGACCTGCATAGTTTTATATTGTTTTATATATTTTTATATAGATTTATTTAGTTTTATATAGTTTTATGTAGTTTTATATAGTTTTATATAGTTTTACTAAATTTATATAGGTTTATATAGGTTTATATACTTTTGTATAGTTTCAAATAGTTTTATATAGTTTTATATATATTTGTTAGTTTTATATAGTTATATATAGTTTTATATAGTTTTATATAGATTGATATTGTTTTATGTAGTTTAACATAGTTTTAATAGATTTGTAAATTGTTATATGGACCTGTATAGTTTTATATAGATTTATTTAGTTTTATATAGGATCATATAGGTTTATATAGTTTTATATTGTTTTATATAGTCTTGTATGATTTTATATAGTTTTATACTGTTCTATGTAGGTTTATGTAGTTTTGCTTGTTTTGTATAGCTCTACATAGTTTTATATAGTTTTACATAGTTTTATATAGATTTATATAGTTTTATATAGTTTTTTATAGTTTTACATCGTGTTATATAGTTTTACATGGTTTTATACAGTTTAATATAGTATTATATAGTTTTATATAGTTTTGTATAGTTTTATATAGTTTTATATAGTTGTATATAGTTTCAAATAGTTTTATATAGTTTTATATAGTTTTAGTAGTTTTATATTGTTTTGTATATTTTCATATAGTTTTATTAGTATTACATAGTTTTATATAGTTCTATATAGTTTTATATTGTTTTATATCGTTTTATGTAGTTTTATATAGTTTTATTAGTTTTATATAGTTTTACATAGTTTTATATAGTTTTACATAGTTTTATATAGATTTATATAGTTTTATATAGTTTTACATAGCTTTATATAGGTTTATACAGTTTTATTAGTTTTACATAATTTTATAAAGTTTTATATCGTTTTCCATAGTTTTATGTCGATTTACATAGTTTTGTATATTTTTATACTGTTCTATATAGTTTTATATAATTTTATATAGGTTTATATAGTTTTATATACTTTTATACAGTTTTATATAGTTTTATATAGTTTTATATAGTTTTATGTAGTTTTATATAGTTTTATATAGTCCTATATAGTTTCATACAGTTTTATTTGTTTTTTATAGTTTTACATAGTTTTATAAAGTTTTATATCGTTTTCCATTGTTTTATGTCGATTTACATAGTTTTGTATAGTTTTACATAGTTTTGTTTAGTTTTATATGGTTTTATATAGTTCTATATAGTTTTATATAGTCCTATATAATTTCATATAGTTTTACATAGTTTTATATAGTTTTATGTAGTTTTATATAGTTTTGTATAGTTTTATATAGTTCTATATAGTATAATATAGTTTTATATAGTTTTATATCGTTTTATGTAGTTTTATATAGTTTTATTAGTTTTATATAGTTTTACATAGTTTTATATAGTTTTACATAGTTGTATATAGATTTATATAGTTTTACATAGTTTTACATAGCTTTATATAGTTTTGTACAGTTTTATTAGTTTTACATAGTTTTATAAAGTTTTATATCGTTTTCCATAGGCTTTATGTCGATTTACATAGTTTTGTATAGTTTTACATAGTTTTGTATAGTTTTATACTGTTCTATATAGTTTTATATAATTTTATATAGGTTTATATAGTTTTATATACTTTTATACAGTTTTATATAGTTTTATATAGTTTTATATAGTTTTATGTAGTTTTATATAGTTTTATATAGTCCTATATAGTTTCATACAGTTTTATTTGTTTTTTATAGTTTTACATAGTTTTATAAAGTTTTATATCGTTTTCCATTGTTTTATGTCGATTTACATAGTTTTGTATAGTTTTACATAGTTTTGTTTAGTTTTATATGGTTTTATATAGTTCTATATAGTTTTATATAGTCCTATATAATTTCATATAGTTTTACATAGTTTTATATAGTTTTATGTAGTTTTATATAGTTTTGTATAGTTTTATATAGTTCTATATAGTATAATATAGTTTTATATAGTTTTATATCGTTTTATGTAGTTTTATATAGTTTTATTAGTTTTATATAGTTTTACATAGTTTTATATAGTTTTACATAGTTGTATATAGATTTATATAGTTTTACATAGTCTTACATAGCTTTATATAGTTTTGTACAGTTTTATTAGTTTTACATAGTTTTATAAAGTTTTATATCGTTTTCCATAGGCTTTATGTCGATTTACATAGTTTTGTATAGTTTTATACTGTTCTATATAGTTTTATATAATTTTATATAGGTTTATATAGTTTTATATACTTTTATACAGTTTTATATAGTTTTATATAGTTTTATATAGTTTTATGTAGTTTTATATAGTTTTATATAGTCCTATATAGTTTCATACAGTTTTATTTGTTTTATATAGTTTATCATTTATAGATCGCTTCTCGGCCTTATGGCTAAGATCAAAGTGTAGTTATATAAACGCCTTTTATCTGTTCTTATCAGCTTAATATCTGTTACACTCCGCATCGCGGAGTCAGAATATTAACCTGATTTTTGGAGTCAGGTGGATCGCTGGGGCTCGCTCCACTTCCGCCGCGAGTCGGTCCGGTACTGCAGTGCCGCCGGAAACGGCTCAATTTGCGCTGCAATTGAGCTCCTACCTTTTTCTAATAGCCGGATCGGCTCGCTGGACTCCAAAAACTAGTCCCCTGGTATTCTGACTCCGCGAAGTACCCGAAAACGCGGTAAATTCACCCGCCGCGGTACTACGCAACAGTGCGGGCCGAGTTGCGATCGGGCGTGTGCGCGGCAAGGTCTGTACACGATCAGTGCTCGAGGTGTTGTGCGGTGAAGTGTAATAAGTGCCTTCGCCGCTGGACCGGATCGAGCTTGCGCGGGAGGACCACCAGCGCACCTCCACGTATCCTGCTTCCGTGGACAGCCGAGGGAGAGGACGACCAGGGTCTACCGAGGGTCCAGGACTCCACTTAGGACCAACCACCATCCCTGGCCTGCCTGGACACCCTGGTCTTCCTCTACGTGGGTCAACTTCCACCGCTACGACCCACCAGGACTTGGCCATCGACGACGCCGACGGGAAGGACGGCTCGCATGATCCACCTCTACCACCGCTGGATCAGGAATCAGGAGCGAGGTGTTATTCCCCTCGGAGAGCGCTCCTGCATCGCTGGACTCCTGCGCCGAGTGAGTCTCTCTTTTCTTTCTATCCCCCCGGCAGTGAGGAGGGTAATGCAGCCGGTCTCCAGCCGTCTGCGGTGCACGAATCATCGTCGGTAGTCCTCTACCTTACCCCTACGCGTCCACCCTCTCCTCCGATCGCTCCCATCCGTTGAGGTGTGTCAACGGACCGGGACGCGTGAGGTCCGAGTCGAGTGGCGCCTCCACCTCCTTCTTCTCCCTTCAGTCACCGCCCGCGTGGAGGGTGACTCCACTCACCCGTTAGTGAGTGGACGTCAGGTCGGCCCGCCTGCGGTGCAACCCCTGTGCAGTCCTCGGTGGAGTGGGCGATCCCGTCGCTCTTCCTCCATCGAGATCGCTGCACTCCTCCGCAACCGTCATCCGTTAGTCTCCCTACCGACTGCCACGTCGGAGGCTGTCATTTTTCCAGGCAGTCTTCGACACCGGACTTAGCGCCGGCGGAGTCAGTAGGGTGTTAGCGCGTGGCGGTATTCCTTCTGTCGCTTTCGGACTTAGTTTTCTCTTCTCTTCCTCTGTCATTCCCACTTAGTCTATCTTCCCCGTTTCGCCTCGCTGTGGCACTTAGAAATATTTGCCACAGCAACTCTGTCTCTTTCTTCTTCTGTCTCACTCGTAGCGTAGGACTTAGTCTTAAGAGCGATGCAGGACCGCGGTGATAGTGCGATGATCACCTCCTGCACTACCGAGGGGAGTAATAATCTCGCCCTGGTGATAGAGTTTCCCTTCCCGGCGGAGTTCCGATGCCCTGCCTGCTTCGGTGTCCCCGGGATCAGGATGAGTGGCGTGTACAGGTCCCACTCGGACTTGACGAAGCACGCCCGGAAACATCATCCGGGCGTTGTAGTAACGTATAAGTGCCGTGAGTGCAGCTTCACCGGCGAAGGGAGATATCCTCTCAAGGCGGTGAAGCTGCACCACGGCCATATTCATAGTTCCGGCCAACAGAACAGTCCGAGTGGGACTTGTGCACCTCCCGTGACGGGCGCGACCGGTTCAAGCAACACCTCGCGTCGGGGGAGTTCCGCGACATCCGCCCCCGCAGAACCGCGCGCTGCTGCGATTGTTGCTGCCAATTTGGCGGCCCAGTCCCCGCCCCCGCATTCGACGTGCGCCGCGACGTCGCCGCCCACCCACACCCCAACAACGGCGAGGGATTCTACGGGGACGGCCACCACCACCTACACGACGCGGTGCGCAATGGCGGCAGCGGCAACAACAACAGCAACAATGACGACGGGAAGAACAAGGAGGACAACGAGGACGACGACGAAGACGACGACAACGAGACCGCTGGCGACGGGGGGCAAGGCGCGGGCCCCTAAACAAACTACGTTGCGTGGGGTGCTGGTAACGGCGGCGGCGACGGCTATGACGACGTCGTATCGCACGCCGCCGTCCGGCACTCCCACGCTAACGATCACGATTGGGCCCACCTCCAGCGCCCGGCCCGCGCCCGCGCCCCCCACCCAACCAACCTACCCCAGACCTAAGGGGACGCCACCGGTCCAGAAGAGCGGCAGCTCGCCGCGGCGATCGGGGTCGGCTGCCCCAAGGACATCGCCGCCGGCTGCAAGGGCGCCTGCTACGAGGAGAGGCTCCGGTCCCTTAGCCGCTACCACATCGAGGCCCACCCCACCGGGCAGAAGAGCGGCCCCCGCTACCAGGGGGTCGACTTGCACCCCTCCAGCGAGGACCCCGCCCGTCAAGACCCCACCCACCACCACCCAAGGGTGGGTGACACGGGGTACGAGGGGTGCCAGCGCCCCGGTGGAGGTGGGCAGAAGAACCACCACCACCACCACCCGGGGGACGGTAGCGGCTCCGACCGGAGCCAGAAGAACGCCCCCGAGATTAGGAGGGACACCCACCGCCCAAACTCCATCTCCAAGGGCGGTGGCTCGGGGGTAAGGACAGCGGCTTCGCCATCATACGCCGCCGTCACAGCGGGCGCCCCTTCCCACACGTCACCTCCCTCGCCGCTAGACGTCGCGCCGGAAAGGGGGCTGCGTACAGCAACCCGGGCCACCCCTACACTGCCCGGGCAATCACCACCACCACCAAGACGCAGCCCCCACCGAGGAAGCACCGGAGCCCCAGGACGCCGCCGACCATCCGCGGCGAGCAGGGGGCTCCGTTACCGGTAACGTCGGCGAGTATGGTGACGTTGTGCACCTCCACCGTTACCACCACCTGCAGCGGGGGGCCGATAATGACCCCCCTGCCTATTGTAGGAGGAGCGATGGTGGCCAGGCCGCTACCACCATCTCCAGCGGCCCCGCTCCTCCCACCTATCGAAAGGGTGGAGGTGCCGCAGCCGGCAGGGGCAGCCGCAACCCCGGAATCATCACCGGAGCCGTGGCGAATCGCCGCTGGATCCCGCCGACGCCACCACCGCGGGATCCTGTCGTCGAGCTCGTCGTCCGAAGAGGAGGCACAGCCGCTGCCGCCAGAGAAGAGGACGACGACGCCTCCTCTACCACCGCGAGAAAAGTCCCCTGCCCGGCCGCCACCGGGCAGCAGCAGCAGCAGCAACAACAACAACAGCGCCGCGCACAATAAAGCGCATCGGCCTGGAGCAGGGTGCACCGGGGCGCCCTCGGTGATTAGCGTAACATCGTTTAGCCCTTCGCTACTCCCGAGCGTCTCACGTAGTGCCCCCGGCTCCCTTTTCACTTTGGGGGAAGGGGTAGTTTTAAATTGCGCGGGGCGGGATAATCGGAGGCCCGTCACCGTTGATGTAACCGTGAGGGGTGCTCCTGCCTCCGCGACGGAGGCGACCGCACTCTCGCGTGCCCCGGGACCTTGTGAGCCCAGGCGTCCTGCGGCATCCGGGCATCCCTCTCGAAGAAGGGGCGCCATCCGGCCTTTGGTCGGGGAAGCGTTTCCTTCGGAGAGAGAGTTGCTGATCGGCATTGCGCAGAACGCTGGCTCCCTGGAGCAGCTGGAGGATGTTGCGAGGGAAATCGCAGCATACCTTCAGGGCTTCAGAGTCGGGGGACCGACCACGAGAGGGGGCGGGACGGGTAGGCCCCAACGGCGTGCGAGAGCTAGGGGCGTGTCGGGCGACCAAGCGGCTCGCGGTTCGAACGGTCACCGCGATCGTCCTGTGTTGGCAGGTGGACCAACGCGGGGAGACCAGGTAAGGGAGGCTACGCGGATACAACGGCTCTTCAGGCAGAACCGCCGGCGTGCTGTTCAGGCGGTGCTCATGGGCCCGTCCTTGCACTGCAAAGTGCCCAAGGACAGGGTACATGAGTACTTTCTCAACATGTATTTACCGGCGGGGAACCTGGGAGCTAGCCCTCCCCCGCCTTCCATCGGGGCTCCAGACGAGGCCAGCAATGTGGCCTTGGTGAAGCTCTTCGAAGTGAGTGAGGTAGATCGTCGGATCAGGCGTATGACAAACTCTGCGCCCGGTCCCGATGGTCTAACTTACAATGATCTAAAAAGGGCAGATCCGGGGTCACATTTGCTGACCTCTTTGTTCAATTTGTGTCTTCGTCTGGAGTCGGTCCCGTCGTGTTGGAAAATTTCCAACACTGTGCTTGTGCACAAAAAGGGCGATCGCGACGACCTGTCAAAACTGGCGACCGCTGGCCATGTCTGACACGACCCCGAAGCTCTTCGCCGCTGTTCTGGCTGACCGTCTCGTCGCGTGGTCGGTCCAGAACAAGCGCCTAAGTCCCGCGCAAAAAGGCTTGCTGCCGTACGAGGGATGTTATGAACATAACTTCGTGCTGCAGGGGGCCCTTACAGACGCTCGCAGGTGGGGGCGTCAGGTGGTGGTGGCGTGGCTGGACCTGTCGAACGCGTTCGGCTCGGTCCCCCACGCTTCCATCTACCAATCCTTCGTGGAGGCAGGGGTTCCCTCTACTGTTCAGAATATTCTGAAGAGTATGTACCACGGTTGCACCACACGGGTGCGGACAGCCGATGGGTTTACAGACCCCGTTCCCATCCTCTCCGGGGTGCGCCAGGGCTGTCCGATGAGCCCTGTGGCGTTTAACCTCGCCCTGGAACCGGTGCTGCGCGCAGCTACCGGAACCTCGGCGGGTTACACATTGCACGGCCATCGGCACAGTGTCCTGGCGTACGCGGACGATCTCGCGTTGATCGCCGACACCCCGGAGGGCATGGAAACGCTGCTAAAGGCAGTGGATGCTGCGGCGAGTGGCATCGGATTGCGGTTTAATCCCGCAAAATGCGCGACCCTCCACCATCGTGGTAGGGGGCCGCGCGGGATCCGTGCCACTCGCTTCACCATCCAGGGTCAGGAAATGCGCGCCCTGGCAGCCGGTGAGCCCTACGAACACCTGGGCGTTCCCACCGGGTTTCAGGTCCGTTAAACCCCACTGTTGACGATCGAAGAGCTGGTCCAGGACCTGCAGGCCGTCGACCGTTCCCTCTTGGCCCCGTGGCAGAAGGCCGAGACCGTGGCAGCTTTTATACTGCCACGCATCGACTTCTACCTGCGGGGAGCACACGCGGAGAAACGTCCCTTAATTACTGTCAACAAAGAGATTCGACGTATGGCCAAGTCCTGGCTCAACATCCCGCAGCGGGCCAGCGCGGAAGTAGTCTACCTCCCACCCAGTCCGGGGGATATGGACTGCTTCCGCTTGCTGACATGGCCGACGTCCTGACCATCGCTCATGCGTTCCGTCTTTTGACGGCGGATGATGCGGTGGTCAGGGAGTTGGCCTGGAACTCGCTGCGCGAGGCTGTAGCCAGGAAGATCGGTCATACCAACCCGTCGAACAATGACCTGGCCGAGTACCTCTCTGGTTCGCTGGAGGGGTACTTCGCCAGGGACGGGGGGGACATTTCTTCGCTGTGGTCGAGGGCACGGAACGCGGCACGCAGGAGTCGGGACCTGCTCGGATTGCGTTGGCAGTGGAGCGTGGCGTGATCTGAGCTCGCGATTACGCTCAGGGGTTCTCGCGATCGGGAGACCATTGTCCCGCCCGTGGCGAGGGGCCAGATAATCCGCCGATTGCGGATGGCAGTGGTAGAATATTACCACCAACGCCTTCAGCGTAATAAGGACCAGGCGAAGGTGTTAGGGGTGTCATCGCGGAGTGGTGCCTCAAACCACTTCCTCCGCGGCGGCAACTTCACCCGCTTCGCCGATTGGCGCTTCATTCACCGAGCTCGCCTTGACGTCTTGCCTCTTAACGGAGCAAGACGCTGGGGTGAGGGTGAGAAGCGTTGCCGGCGCTGTGGGGCGGAGCTCGAATCCCTTCCCCACGTCCTTTGCCACTGTCGTCTGCATTCGGCGGCCTGGCAACTTCGCCACGAGAAGGTGGTTTCCCGCATCGCTAAGGCCTGCCGGCTCCCAGGGGAATTAAGAGTTAACCGGACGGTCGAGGGCATCGACGGGGATCTGGGGGCTCTTAGGCTTGACATCGTTGTCAGGCACGAGCCCTCAAGGAGCATCGTCATCGTCGATGTTACCGTGCCCTTCGAGAACGAATATATTTCATTCGAGGAGGCCAGGGTGTGAAAGATACAGAAGTATAAGCCCCTGGCCGACGTTCTCGGAGGGCGCGGTTATCGGGTGGCGGTCTCCGCGATCGTCGTCGGTGCCCTCGGCTCGTGGGATCCGGCCAATGAGTCGGTGTTGAAGATCTTGCGTATCGGTAATCGGTACGCATCTCTGATGCGCCGGCTCATTGTGTCAGAGACTGTCCGGTGGAGCCGGGATATCTACGTGGAGCACGTATCGGGAGTTCGCCAGTATCGCGAGGCACTCACCGGATGTCCCGGCCCTTGATCCAGGCCGACCTAATGAAAATCTGCGGGGGTCAACTCCCCTGACGTAGGCGGTGAAAATACCAGGGGTATGCGGCGGCAGTGTAAGTACAAATCACTAAACTTGATAGAACCTAGGTACCACATTGTACCTCAATCTAGTCATTTAAACCATTTCACGCAACCATAAATTCTATATTTTATCAATTCACTACCCTCTTTATTTATTTACATATTTATTTATTAAGTTAACGATCCATTTTATTTACTTTACTTATTTATTTACATATTTATTTATTAATTTAACGACCCATTTTATTTATTTTACCTATTTATTTACATATCTATTTATTATTTATTTAACTAATTAACTATTCATTTTAGTTATTTTACCTATTTATTTACATATCTATTTATTATTTATTTAACTAATTAACTATTCATTTTATTTATTTTATTTATTCAATATTTACATACTTATTTATTTATTCTATTTATTTATGTACACATCTATTTATTACCTACCTAACTACCCACTTATTTATCTTATTTATTTATTTATATACATATTTATTATTCAACTGTACATGATTATATATCTACTTACCTACTTAGCTGATCTGTTTAATTACTATATTTACTTCGGGCGATCACATTGGATCCTATTCTATCTATTATTTTACTATTGACTAACACAGGGAACAATGGGACACTGGTTCTATCTGCCAAGTATTCTACTTTTCTATTTTTCTATTTTTCTATTTTTCTATAACACACTCTCTAGCCATTAACCATTAACTTTTAATTTAACTGACTTCATTTAATTTCTGTTTTTATTTTACAACACTGGACTAACCGCTATCTATTTACAATTTTAAGCATCTAATGTACTTACACTATATTCAAGATTTACTATTCTAACCCCTGCTTACGCCGTCCCCCCTCCGACACTATGCTTACCGCCTCTATGCACTCTAACACGCGCACACGCCCTGCTCACTCTATTAACCACTCTTGCTGCTATCTGCGTATTAATTTATTCTTTATATTTATTGTCATATAGGCATGTATCTATTTACTTCTGTGATATGTATTTATTTATTTATTATTATTTATTTATTCATTGCTATTTATTTATTTATTATTTATTTATTTATTGCTATTTATTTATTATTATTTATATATTTATTGCTATTTATTTATTTATTATTTATTTATTTATTGCTATTTATTTATTTATTATTATTTATTTATTTATTGATATTCATTTATTTATTATTATTTATTTATTTATCATTATTTATTTACTATTACTTGTCTATGTACCTGTTTATTTTTGCGTTACCTATTTATTATTTACTCTTGTGATATTTATCTAGTATTGTCTATCTATTTATTTTCGATATGTTTATTTATCTATATGCCTTGTAATGTTTATTTATATTATTTTATGTTATTCTTCTCATTATCCATGTACCTATTTTATTTACTTATTTTTGTTTTATCAATGTAAATGGCGAAGACCCGGGAACTATCCTCCTGGGAACTGGCTATGTAACATATTCTACACGTTTGTTTGTCCACTATTTATTCAATCATATTTATTTATTTAACACTACTCTAAAATGAAAATAGCCACAATTGTAAATACCCTACTAATTTAAGATATATTTATATATCAAACTATTATTTTAAAAAAAAAAGCCTTCGCCATAAAGGCGCTATTGTATATTTACCCTCGGCGGAGCACTGTAAGGCCGGGGGAACACTTGTTGAAAATAAAGCGCTTTTATTAGTTTTATATGGTTTTATATAGTTCTATATAGTTTTATATAGTCCTATGTAGTTTCATATAGTTTTATTTGTTTTATATAGTTTATATAATTTTATATAGTTTTACATAGTTTTATATAGTTTTATATAGTTTTATATAGATTTGTATAGTTTTATATAGTTTTATATAGTTTTATATAGTTTTATATAGTTTTATATAGTTTTATATAGTTTTGTATAGTTTCATATAGTTTTATATAGTTTTATATAGTTTTATCAGTTCTATATAGTTTTATATAATTTTATATAGTTTTATATAGTTTTACATAGTTTCATATAGTTTTATATAGTTTTATTTTGTTTTATTAGGTTTTATATCGATTTGTTAGTTTTATATAGTTTTATATAGTTTTATATACTTTTATAAGTTTTATACAGTTTTATATACTTTTATATAGACTGATATTGTTTTGTGTAGTTTTATATAGTTTAATATAGTTTTAATAGATTTATATAGTTTTATATAGTTTAATACAGCTTTAATAGAATTATATAGTTTTATATAGTTTTACATAGTTTTAAATAGTTTTATATTGTTTTATATAGTTTTATATAGTTTTAATAGATTTATTTAGTTTTACACAGTTTTACATAGTTTTGTATAGATTTACATAGTTTTATATAGTTTTATATAGTTATATACTGATTTGTGTTGTTTTATACAGTTTCATATAGTTTTAACTGATTTATATTGTTTTATATAGTTTTATATAGTTTTATAAATAGTTTTATATAGTTTCATCTAGTTTTATACAGTTTTATATAGTTTTATTAGTTTCATATAGTTTTATATAGTGTTATATAGTTTTATATAGTTTTACATAGTTTTACATAGTTTTATATAATTTTACATAGTTTTCTAAAGTTTTATATAGATTGATATTGTCTCATGTAGTGTTATATTGTTTTATATAGTTCGAAATAGTTTTAAATAGTTTCAGATAGTTTTATATAGTTTATATTGTTTTATATAGTTTTATACAGTTTCCTATAGTTTTATTAGTTTTATATAGTTCCATATAGTTTTTATATAGTCTTATTAGTTTTATATAGTTTTATACAGTTTTATATAGTTTTATCCAGTTTTACATGGTTTCATATAGTTATATATAGTATGATATAGATTCATACAGTTTAATTAGTTTTATATACTTTTATATAGTTTTATATAGTTTTATATAGTTTTATATAGTTTTACATAGTTTTACATAGTTTTATTAGTTTTATATAGTTTAATATAGTTTTATATAGTTTTATACAGTTTTATGTAGCCTTATATGGTTTCATATTGTTTGATCCAGTTTGATATAGTTCCGCATTGATCTATATAGCTTTAGCCATAATGCGCAGAAGAGATATGGATCTGTGCTATGCGAGTACCCGCTTATCTTAGCCATAAGGCAGAGACACGACCTGGGTCTGTATTATGCGTTGACACAATGATATTAACCGTATGCCCGAGAAGTGATGTGGGTTTGTGGTATGCGAATAACAGTTAGCGTAGAACACATCTCGGATCTGACGTTTAGTCACAACCTGTACTCGCATACCACAGGTCCAGATAGCTTCTCTTCCTTATGGCTGAGATCAAAGTGTACACGCATAATATAAATCCAGATCGCTTCTCGGCCTTATGGCTATGATCTAAGTGCATACGTATATTACACATCCAGTTCGCTTCTCTGCCTTAGTGCTGGGATCAGAGTGTACGCGCTTATTATATGCTCAGATCGGTTCTCGGCCTTATGACTAAGATGAAAGTGTACACGCATACAAAATATCTGAATCGTTTCTCTGACTTATGGATAAGATAAAAGTCTACACGCACAACTCACATCCAGATCGCTCCTCGGCCATATGTCTAAGATCAAAGTGTATTCCCATAACCCATATCCAGATCGCTTCTCCGAGTTATTGCAAAGATCAACGTGAACTCGAATAAGTCAAATCCAGATATCTTGTCGGTCGTATGGCATAGATCAAAGTGTACTCGAATAACAAACATCCAGACTGCTTCTCGGCCTTATGGCTAAGATCAAAGAGTACTCACATAACACACAAAGAGATCGCTTCTCGCCCTAATGGCTAAGACCAAAGTCTACTCGCATATCACACATCCCGATCGTTTGACAACCTTATGGCTAAGATCAAAGTGTACTCGCATAATACTCATGCAGGTCGCTTCTCGGCCTTATGGCTAAGTTCAAAGTGTCCTCAGATAACAGTCATCCACATCGCTTCTCCGCCTTATGGCTACGATCAATGTGTACTCGAATATCCCAAATCCAGATCGCTTCTCGGTCATATGGTTAGGAACAAAGTGTAGGCGCATAACAAACATCCAGATCGCTCCTCGGCCTTATGGCTAAGATCAATGTTTACGCGCATCACACAAATCCAGATCGCTTCTCGGCCTTATGGCTGTGATCAAAGTGTACTCCCATGTGTTATGAGCGTACACTTTGAACTTAGCCATAATGCCGAGTTGCGATCTGGATGTGTGTTATATGAGTACACTTTGATCTCAGCCGTAAGGCCGACAAGCGACCCCCATGTGTTTTATGCGAGTACACTTTGATCTTAGCTATAAGGCCGACAAGAGATCTGGTTGTCCGTTTTGCGAGAACACATTGATGTTAGCGATAAGAACCAGAAGCGGTCTGGATTTAGGTTATTCGATACCACTTTGATCTTAGCCATTAGGACGAGAAGCGACCTGGATTTGGTTTATTCGAATACACATAGGTGTTAGCCATAAGGCCGAGAACTGATCTGGATGTGCGTTATACGAGTACACTTTGATCTTGTCCATAAGACCGAGAAGCGAACTGGATGTGTGTTATGCGAGTACATTTTGAGCCTATCCATAAGGCCGAGAAGCGATCTGGATTTTGGTTATGCCTGTACCCTTTGATCGTAGCCATAAGGCCGAGAAGCGATCTGGATGTGTGTTATGCGAGTACACTTTGATCTTAGTCATAAGGCCGGGAAGTGATCTGGATGTGTGTTATGCAGTTACACATTGATCTTAGCCATAAGGACGAGAGGCTATACTATAAAACTATATAAAACTATATAAAGCTGTATAAAACTATATGAAACTATATAAAACTATATGAAACTATATAAAACTATATAAAACTATATACAACTATATACAACTATATACAACTATATAAAACTATATAAAAGTATATAAGACTAAATAAAACTATATAAAAATATATAAATCGTTACAAAACTGTATACAATAATACAAAACTATATAAAACTATATAAAACTATACAAAACTAATAAAACTATATAAAACTATATACAACTATATAACAATATAAAACTATATAAAACTATATAAAACTATATAAAACTAACAAAACTATGTAAAACTAATAAAGCTATATGAAACGATACAAAACTATATAAAACTATATAAAACTATATTAAGCTATGTAAAACTATATAAAACTATATAAAATTATATAATACTATATAAAACAAATAAAACTATGTAAAACTATATAAAACTATATAAAGCTGTATAAAACTATATAAAACTAATAAAACTATATAAAAATATGCAAAACTGTATGAAATTATATAAAACTATACAAAACTAAATAAAACTATATAATACTATATAAAACTATGTAAAACTATGTAAAACTACGTAAAACTAATAAAACTATAAGAAACTATACAAAACTATATGAAACTATATAAAACTATATAAAAGGATATAAAACTTTACAAAACTATATAAAACTATATAAATCCACTAAAACAATGTTAAACTATATAAAACTATATCAAACTATATAAAACCTTATAAAATTATATAAAAGTATTTAAAACTATACAAAACTATATAAAACCTTATAAAACTATATAAAACTATATATAACTATATAAAACTATATAAATTTATATAAAACTATATAAAACTATATAAAACTATATAAAGCTATATAAATCTATGTAAAACTAATAGAACTAATAAAACTATATAAATCTATGTAAAACTAATAGAACTAATAAAACTATATAAAACTATATAAGACTATATAATACTATATAAAACTATATGAAACTATATAAAACTGTATGAAACTATATAAAACTATATGAAACTATATAAAATTATATAGAACTATGTAAAAGTATTTAAAACTGTATAAAACTATATAAAGCTATATAGAACTATATAAAGCTATATAGAACTACATAAAACAATATTAATCTATATAAAATTATATAAAACCATCTAATACTAAATAAAACTACATAAAACAATATCAATCTATATAAGACTATATAAAGCTATATAAAACTAAATAAAACTATATAAAACTATATGAAACTATATAAAACTATATAAAACTAGCAAAACTATATAAAAAGAAATAAAACTATATGAAACTATATAAAACTATATAGAATTATATAAAACTATGTAAAACGAATGAAACGAATAAAACTACATAAAACTATATAAAACTATATAAAACTATATAAAACTATTTAAATCTATATAAATCTATATAAAACTCTCTAAAACTATATAAAACTATACAAAACTATATAAAACTATATAAGAATATATAAAACTATATAAAACTATATAGAACTATATAAAGCTATATAGAACTATATAAAGCTATATAGAACTATATAAAACCATGTAAAACTAATAAAACTGTACGAAACTATACAAAACTATATAAAACTATATAAAACTATGTAAAAGGATATAAAACTTTACAAAACTATATAAAACTATATAAATCCATTAAAACTATGTGAAACTATATAAAACTATATAAAACTATACAAAACTATACAAAACTATATAAAACTATATAAATCTCTTAAAACCATATAAAACTGTATTAATCTCTAAAAAACTAATGAAAGCATTAAAACTATATGAAACTATATAAAACTATGTAAATCTCTGTAACACTATATAAAACTATATCAAACTATATAAAACCTTATAAAATTATATAAAACTATATAAAACTATATAAAACTATACAAAACTATATAAAACCATATAAGGCTATATAAAACTATATAAAACTATACAAAACTATATAAGACTATATAATACTATATAGAACTATATGAAACTATAAAAAACTATATAAAACTATATAAAATTATATAGAAGTCTGTAAAAGTATTTAAAACTGTATAAAACTATATAAAACTATATAGAACAAAATAAAACTATATAAAACTATATAGAACAAAATAAAACTATATAAAACTATATACAGCGATATGAAACTATGTAGAACTATATAAAACTATTTTAAACTATATAAAACTATATAAAACTATATAAAACTATATACAACTATATAAAACTACATAAAACTAATAAAACTATATAAAACTATATAAAACTATATAAAACTATATAATACTATATAAAACTATATAAAACTATGTAAAACTGTATAATACTATATAAAACTATATAAACCTGCATAAAACTATATAAAACTATATAATACTATATAAAACTATATAAAACTATATAAAACTGTATAATACTATATGAAACTAAATAAACCTGCATAAAACTATATAAAACTATATAAAACCATATAAAACTATATAGAACAATATAAAGCTATTTAGAACAATATAAAACTATATAAAAATATATAAACCAATATAAAACTATATAAAACTATATAAAGCTATATAAAACCATAAAAAAGTAATAAAACTATATGAAACTATATAGAAACCATATAGAACAATATAAAACTATATACAACTATATAAAACTACATAAAACTAATAAAACTATATGAAACTATATAAAACTATATAAAACTATATACAACTATATAAAACCACATAAAACTAATAAAACTGTATAAAACTATATAAAACTATATAATACTATATAAAACTATATAAAACTATATAAAACTGTATGATAATATATAAAACTATATGAACCTGCATAAAAATATATAAAACTATATAAAACTATATGAAACTATATAGAACAATATAAAACTATATGAAACTGCACAAAACTATATCAAACTATATAAAACCATAAAGAACAATATAAAACTATATAAAACTATATGAAACTATGTAACACTATTTAAAACTATATAAAGCTGCATAAAACTATATAAAACTATATAAAACTATATAGAACAATATAAAACTATATAAAACTATATAAAGCTACATAAAACTATATAAAACTATATAAAACTGTATAAAACTATATAAAACTATGTAACACTATTTAAAACTATATAAAACTGCATAAAACTATATAAAACTATATAAAACTATATAGAACAATATAAAACTATATAAAACTATATAAAGCTATATAAAACTATATAAAACTATATAAAACTGTATAAAACTATATAAAATTATGTAACACTATTTAAAACTATATAAAGCTGCATAAAACTATATAAAACTATATAAAACTATATAAAACTATGTAACACTATTTAAAACTATATAAAACTGCATAAAACTATATAAAACTATATAAAACTATATAGTACAATATAAAACTATATAAAACTATATAAAGCTATATAAAACTATATAAAACTATATAAAACTGTATAAAACTATATAAAATTATGTAACACTATTTAAAACTATATAAAGCTGCATAAAACTATATTATACTATATAAAGCTATATAAAACTATATAATACTATATAAAACTATATAAAACTATATAAAACTGTATAATACTGTATAAAACAATATAAACCTGCATAAACCTATATAAAACTATATAAAACTATATGGAACAATATAAAACTATATAAAACTATATAAAACTATATAAAAGGTTATTAAACTATATTAAACTAATAAAACTATATAAAACTATATAAAACTATGTAATACTATATAAAACTATATGAAACTATGTAAAACTATATAAAACTATATAAAACTAATAAGACTACATAAAACTATATAAAACTATATAATACTATATAAAACTATATAAACCTGCATAAAACTATATAAAACTATATAAAATTATATAGAACAATATAAAACTATATGAAACTGCACAAAAGTATATCAAACTATATAAAACCATATAGAACAATATAAAACCATAAAAAACTATATAAAACTATATAGAACAATATAAAACTATATAAAACACTATAAAACTATATAAAACTATATAAAACTGTATAAAACTATATAGAACAAAATAAAACTATACAAAACTATATAAAGAGATATGAAAATATGTAGAACTATACAAAACTATATACAACAATATAAAACTATATAAAACTATATCCAACTATATAAAACTAAATAAAACTAATAAAACTATATGAATCTATATAAAACTATATAAAACTATATAAAATTATATGGAAGCATGTAAAAGTATTTAAAACTATATAAAACTATATAAAACTATATGAACCTATATAGAACAATATAAAACTATATAAAACTATATGTAACTATATAAAACTATATAGTACAATATAAAACTATATGAAACTGCATAAAACTATATAAAACTACATAAAACTATATAGAACAATATAAAACTACATGAAACTGAACAGAACTATATCAAACTATATAAAACCATATAGAACAATATAGAACTATATAAAACTATATAAAACTAGTTAAAACTATATAAAACTGTATAAAACTATATAATATTATATAAAACTATATGAAACTATATAAAACCATATAAACCAGCATAAATCTATATAAAACTATATGCAACTATATAGAACAATATAAAACTATATAAAACTAAATAAAACTATATAGTACAATATAAAACTATATGAAACTGCATAAAACTATATAAAACTATATAAAACTGTATAAAACTATATAAAATTACATAAAACTATATAAAACAATATAAAACTATATAAAACTATATAAAACTATATAAAACAAATAAAACTATATAAAACTGTATGAAACTATATAGAACGATATAAAACTATATAAAACTATATGTAACTATATAAAGCTATATAGTACAATATAAAACTATATGAAACTGCATAAAACTATATAAAACTACATAAAACTATATAGAACAATATAAAACTACATGAAACTGAACAAAACTATATCAAACTATATAAAACCATATAGAACAATATAGAACTATATAAAACTATATAAAACTATATAAAACTATATAAAACTATATAAAACTATATAAAACTCTGTAACACTATTTAAAACTATATAAAGCTGCATAAAACTATTTAAAACTATATAAAACTATATAGAACAATATAAAACTATATAAAACTATATAAAACTATATAAAACTATATAAAGCTATATAAAACTATATAAAACTATATAAAACTGTATAAAACTATATAAAACTATGTAACACTATTTAAATCTATATAAAGCTGCATAAAACTATATAAAACTATATAAAACTATATCGAACAATATAAAACTATATAAAAATATATAAAGCTATATAAAACTATATAAAACTATATAAAACTATATAAAACTATAAAAGTATATAAAACTAATAAAACTATATGAAACTATATAGAACAATATATCACTAATAAAACTGTATAAAACTATATAATACCATATAAAACTATATTGTACTATATAAAGCTATATAAAACTATATAATACTATATAAAACCATATGAAAGTATAAGAAACTATATAATACTATATAAAACTATATGAAACCATATAAAACAATATCAAACAATATAAAACTATATAAAGCTATATAAATCTATATGAAACTATGTAGAACCATATAGAACAATATAAAACTATATAAAACTATATAAAACTATATAAAACTACATAAAGCTATGTAAATCTAATGAAACTATATAAAACCATATAAAACTATATAATAGTATATAAAACTATATAAAACTGTGTAAACCTGGATAAAGCTATATAAAACTATATATAACTATATGGAACAATATAAAACTATATAAAACTATATAAAACTATATAAAAGGATATTAAACTATATTAAACTAATAAAACTTTATAAAACTATATAATACTATATAAAACTATATGAAACTATATAAAATTATATAGAAGCACGTAAAAGTATTTAAAACGGTATAAAACTATATAAAACTATTTAAAACTATATAGAACAAAATAAAACTATATAAAACAATATAAAGCGATATGAAAATATGTAGAACTATATAAAAATATATAAAACCATATAAAACTATATAAAACTATATAAAACTATATGAAACTATACAGAACCATATAGAACAGTATAAAAGTATAATAAAGTATATAAAACTATATACAACTATATAAAACTGTATAAAACTATATAAAACTATGTAACACTATTTAAAACTATATAAGGCTGCATAAAACTATATAAAACTATATAAAACTATATGAACCTATATAGAACAATATAAAACTATATAAAACTATATGTAACTATATAAAACTATATAGTACAATATAAAACTATATGAAACTGCATAAAACTATATAAAACTACATAAAACTATATAGAACAATATAAAACTACATGAAACTGAACAAAACTATATCAAACTATATAAAACCATATAGAACAATATAGAACTATATAAAACTATATAAAACTATATAAAACTATATAAAACTATATAAAAGTATATAAAACTATATAAAACTATATAAAACTATATAAAACTAATAAAACTATATGAAACTATATAAAACTATATAAAACTATATAAAACTTTATAAAACTATATAAAACTATATAAAACGAATAAAACTATATGAAAGTATATAAAAGTGTACAAAACTATATAAAACTATGTCAAACTATATAAAATTATATAGAAGCATGTAAAAGTATTTAAAACTATATAAAACTATATAAAACTATATAAAACTATATAAAGCAATATACAACTATATAAAACTATATAAAACTATATAAAACTATATAAAACTATATAAAACTATATAAAACTATATAAAACTATATAAAACTATATAATACTATATAAAACCATATGAAACTATATAAAACTATATAAACCTGCATAAAATTATATAAAACTATATAAAACTATATGAACCTATATAGAACAATATAAAACTATATAAAAGTATATGTAACTATATAAAACTATATAGTACAATATAAAACTATATGAAACTGCATAAAACTATATAAAACTACATAAAACTATATAGAACAATATAAAACTACATGAAACTGAACAAAACTATATCAAACTATATAAAACAATATAGAACAATATAGAACTATATAAAACTATATAAAACTATATAAAACTATATAAAACTATATAAAACTATATAAAACTATATAAAACTATATAAAACTATATAAAACTAATAAAACTATATTAAACTATATGAAACTATATAAAACTATATAAAACTATATAAAACTATATAAAACTATATAAAACTATATAAAACTATATAAAACGAATAAAACTATATGAAAGTATATAAAAGTGTACAAAACTATATATAACTATGCCAAACTATATAAAATTATATAGAAGCATGTAAAAGTATTTAAAACTATATAAAACTATATAAAACTATATAAAACTATATAAAAACTATATAAAACTATATAAAACTATATAAAACTATATAATACTATATAAAACCATATGAAACTATATAAAACTATATAAACCTGCATAAAACTATATAAAACTATATAAAACTATATAAAACTATATAAAACTATATAAAACTATATAAAACTATATAAAACTATATAAAACTATATAAAACTATATAAAACTAATAAAACTATATGAAACTATATAAAACTATATAAAACTATATAAAACTATATAAAACTATATAACACTACATAAAACTATATGAAACTATATAAAACTATGTAAACCTGCATAAAACTATATAAAACCTTATAAAACTATATAATACTATATAAAACTATATGAAACTATATAAAACGGCATAAAACTGTATAAAACTATATAAAACTATATAAAACTATACTAAACTAATAAAACTATATGAAAACTATATAAAACTATATGATACTATATAAAAATATATAAAAATATATAAAACTATAAAAAACTATATATAACTACATAAAACTATATAAAACTATATAAAACTATATAAAACTTTATAAAACCATATAAAATTATATAAAACTATGTAAAGCTATATAAAGCAATATACAACTATATCAATTTTATCAAACTATGTAAAATTATATAAAACTATATAAAACTGTATGAAACTAATCAAACTATATGAAATTATATAAAACTATATAAAACTATATAAAACTATATAAAACTAATCAAACTATATAAAATTATGTAAAACTATATAAAATTATACAAAAATATATAAAACTATATGAAACTATATAAAACTATGCAAAACTATATAAAACTATATAAAACTATATAAAACTGTATAAAACTATATAAAACTATATAAAACTATATAAAACTTTATAAAACTATATAAAATTATATAAAACTATGTACAGCTATTTAAAACAATATACAACTATATCAATTTTATCAAACTATGTAAAATTATATAAAACTATATAAAACTGTATGAAACTAATCAAACTATACGAAATTATATAAAACTATATAAAACTATATAAAACTGTATAAAACAAATGAAACTACACAAAACTATATAAAACTATCTAAAACTATGTGCAACTATAGGAAACTAAATAAGACTATATAAAACTATATAAAACAGTATAAAACTGTATAAAACTATATAAAACTATATAAAACTATATAAAACTAATAAAACTAATAAAACTATATAGATTTATGTAAAACTATATAAAACTATATGAAACTATATAAAACTCTATAAAACTATATAAAACTAATAAAACTGTATAAAACTATATAAATCTATACAAAACTATATAGAACAATATAAAACTATATAAAACTATGTAAAACTATATAAAACTATATGACACTATATAAAGCTATATAAAACTATATAAAACTACATAAAACTATATAAAACTATATAAAACTATATAAAACTATATAAAACTGTATAAAACTATATAAAACTAATAAAACTATATGAAACTATGTAAAACTGTAAAAAATTATATAAAACTGTATAAAACTATATGAAACTGTATAAAACTATATAAAACTATATAAGAATAAATTGAACAATATAAAACAATATAAAACTATATAAAACTATATAAAACTATATAAAACTATATAAAACTAATAAAACTGTTTAAAAGTTTATAAAACTAATAAAACTACATGAAACTATACAGAACTATATAAAACTGTATAAAACTAATAAAACTGTATAAAACTATATAAAACTATATAAATCTATATAAATCTATATAAAACTATATAAAACTATATAAAACGGCATAAAACTGTATAAAACTATATAAAACTATATAAAACTATACTAAACTAATAAAACTATATGAAAACTATATAAAACTATATGATACTATATAAAAATATATAAAAATATATAAAACTATAAAAAACTATATATAACTACATAAAACTATATAAAACTATATAAAACTATATAAAACTTTATAAAACCATATAAAATTATATAAAACTATGTAAAGCTATATAAAACAATATACAACTATATCAATTTTATCAAACTATGTAAAATTATATAAAACTATATAAAACTGTATGAAACTAATCAAACTATATGAAATTATATAAAACTATATAAAACTATATAAAACTATATAAAACTAATCAAACTATATAAAATTATGTAAAACTATATAAAATTATACAAAAATATATAAAACTATATGAAACTATATAAAACTATGCAAAACTATATAAAACTATATACAACTATATAAAACTGTATAAAACTATATAAAACTATATAAAACTATATAAAACTTTATAAAACTATATAAAAATTATATAAAACTATGTACAGCTATTTAAAACAATATACAACTATATCAATTTTATCAAACTATGTAAAATTATATAAAACTATATAAAACTGTATGAAACTAATCAAACTATACGAAATTATATAAAACTATATAAAACTATATAAAACTGTATAAAACAAATGAAACTACACAAAACTATATAAAACTATCTAAAACTATGTGCAACTATAGGAAACTAAATAAGACTATATAAAACTATATAAAACAGTATAAAACTGTATAAAACTATATAAAACTATATAAAACAATATAAAACTAATAAAACTAATAAAACTATATAGATTTATGTAAAACTATATAAAACTATATGAAACTATATAAAACTATATAAAACTATATAAAACTATATAAAACTATATAAAACTATATAAAACTATATAAAACTATATAAAACTATATAAAACTATATAAAACCATATAAAAGTATATAAAAATATATAAAAATATATAAAACTGTATAAAACTATATAAAACTATATAAAACTATATAAAACTATATAAAACCTTATAAAACTATATAAAATTATATAAAACTATGTAAAGCTATATAAAACTATATAAAACTATATAAAATTATATAAAACTATGTAAAGCTATATAAAACTATATAAAACTATATCAATTTTATCAAACTATATAAAATTCTATAAAACTATATAAAATTATATAAAACCATATAAAACTATATAAAACTATATAAAACTATAGATAACTATATAGAACTATATAATACAATATGAAACTATATAAAACTATATAAAACTAATGAAACTACACAAAACTATATAAAACTATATAAAACTATATAAAACTATATAAAACTATATAAAACTAATGAAACTACACAAAACTATATAAAACTATATAAAACTAATGAAACTACACAAAACTATATAAAACTAATAAAACTAATAAAACTATATATAATTATGTAAAACTATATAAAACTATATGAAACTATATAAAACTATATAAAACAATATAAAACTATATAAAACTATATAAAACTATATAAAACTATATAAAACTATATAAAATTATATAAAACTCCGTAAAGCTATATAAAACTATATAAAACTATATAAAACTATATAAAAAAAATCAAACTATATAAAATTATATAAAACTATATAAAACTATATAAAACCATATAAAACTATATAAAAATATATAAAACTGTATAAAACTATATAAAACTATATAAAACTATATAAAACTTAATAAAACTACATAAAACTATATAAAATTATATAAAACTATATAAAACTATATAAAACTATATAAAACTATATAAAACTATATGAAACTATATAAAACTATATATAACTATATAAAACTATATAAAACTATATAAAACTATATAAAACTATATAAAACTAATAAAACTAATAAAACTATATAGATTTATGTAAAAGTATATCAATCTGTATGAAACTATATAAAACTATATAAAGCAATTTAAAACTAATAAAACTATATGAATCAATGTAAAACTATATACAACTGTATAAAACAATATAAAAAAGTATAAAACTATATAAAACTAATAGAACTATATAAAATTATGTACAACTATATAAAACGATATGAAACTATGTAAAACTATATAAAACTATATAAAACTATATAAAGCTATATAAAAGTATATAAAACAATATAAAACTATATAAAACTGTATAAAACTATATAAAACTATATAAAACTATATAAAACTATATAAAACTATATAAAAGTATATAAAACTGTATAAAACTATATAAAACTATATAAAACTAATAAAACCATATCAAACTGTGTAAAACTATACAAAACAATATAAAACTATATAAAACTATATAAAACTATATAATACTATATAAAACTATATGAAACTATATAAAACTATATAAAACTATATAAAACTATATAAGACTATATAAAACTATATAAAACTATATAAAACTGTATGAAACTATATAAAACTATATAAAACTGTATAAGGCTATATCAAACTAATAAAACTATATAAAACTATACAAAACAAATAAAACTATATAAAAGTATATAAAACTATATAAAACTATATAAAACTATATAAAACTATATAAAACTATATAAAACTATATAAAACTATATTAAACTATATAAAACTATATAAAACTATATCAAACCATATAAACCTATATAAAACTAATAAAACCATATAAAACTGTGTAAAACTATATAAAACAATATCAAACTATATAAAACTAATAAAACTATATGAATCTATGTAAAACTATATAAAACTGTATAAGGCTATATCAAACAAATAAAACTATATAAAACTATACAAAACAAATAAAACTATATAAAACTATACAAAACTATATAAAACTATATAATACTATATAAAACTATATGAAACTATATAAAACTATATAAAACTATATAAAACTATATAAGACTATATAAAACTATATAAAACTATATAAAACTGTATGAAACCATATAATACTATATATAACTATATGAAACCATGTAAAACTGTATAAAACTATATAAAACTATATAAAACTATATAAAACTGTATAAAACTATATAAAACTGTGTAAAACTATATAAAACTATATAAAACTATATAAAACTATATAAAAACTATACAGAACTATATAAAACTAATAAAACTATATGAAAATTATATTAAACTATATGAAACTATATAAAACTATATAAAACTATATAAAACTATATAAAACTATATAAAACTATATTAAACTATATAAAACTATATAAAACTATATAAATCCATATAAAACTATATAAAACTAATAAAACCATATAAAACTGTGTAAAACTATATAAAACAATATCAAACTATATTAAAACTAATAAAACTATATGAATCTATGTAAAACTATATAAAACTGTATAAGGCTATATCAAACAAATAAAACTATATAAAACTATACAAAACAAATAAAACTATATAAAACTATACAAAACTATATAAAACTATACAATACTATATAAAACTATATGAAACTATATAAAACTATATAAAACTATATAAAACTATATAAAACTATATAAAACTATATAAAACTATATAAGACTATATAAAACTATATAAAACTATATAAAACTGTATGAAACCATATAATACTATATATAACTGTATGAAACCATGTAAAACTGTATAAAACTATACAAAAGTAGATAAAACTATATAAAACTAATAAAACTATATAAAACTATATTAAACTATATAAAACTAATAAAACAATATAAAACTGTGTAAAACTATATAAAACTATATAAAACTATATAAAACTATATAAAACTATATAAAATTAATAAAACTATATAAAAACTATATGAATCTGTATAAAACTAATAAAACAGTATAAAACTATATAAAACTACATAAAACTATATAAAATTATATAAAACTATATAAAACTCATATAACTATATGAATCTATATAAATCTATATAAAACTGTATAATGCTATATCAAACTAATAAAACTATATACAACTATACAAAACAAATAAAACTATATAAAAGTATATAAAACTATATAAAACTATATAAAACTATATAAAACTATATAAAACTATATAAAACTATATAAAACCATATAAAACTTTATAAAACTATATAAAAATATATAAAATTATATAAAATTATATAAAATTATATAAAACTGTATAAAACTATATAAAACCATATAAAACTATATAAAAGTATATAAAACTGTATAAAACTATATAAAACTATATAAAACTAATAAAAATATATAAAACTGTGTAAAACTATATAAAACAATATAAAAACTATATAAAACTATATAAAATTAATAAAACTATATAAAAACTATATGAATCTGTATAAAACTAATAAAACTGTATAAAACTATATAAAACTATATTAAACTATATAAAACTACATAAAACTATATAAAACTATATATAACTATATAAAACTAATAAAACTATATAAAAACTATATGAATCTGTATAAAACTAATAAAACTGTATAAAACTATATAAAACTATATTAAACTATATAAAACTACATAAAACTATATAAAACCATATATAACTATATAAAACTATATAAAACTATATAAAACAGTATAAAACTATACAAAACTGTATAAAACTATATAAATCTATATAAAACTGTATAAAACTATATAAAGCTAATAAAACTATATAATACTGTGTAAAAGTATATAAAACTACATAAAACTATATAAAGCTATATAAAACTATATAAAACTATATAAAACTCATAAAAGTATATGAATCTATATAAATCTATATAAAACTGTATAAGGCTATATCAAACTAATAAAACTATATAAAACTATACAAAACAAATAAAACTATATAAAAGAATATAAAACTGTATAAAACTATATAAAACTATATAAAACTACATAAAACTATATAAAACTATATAAAACTACATAAAACTATATAAAACCATATAAAACTATATAAAACTATATAAAAGTATATACAACTGTAT